>NC_064289.1:6640272-6729233 GCF_019186545.1 Solanum stenotomum | reverse complement strand
TTTTTTTTTTTTTTAGTTTCATACCTAAACTATTGGAATGTGAATTTTATAGCTAAACTATTACTTATTAATTTGATATAAACTAGATATGAAACAAACTTACACTTTCAATAATTTTAGATGTAAAACTCGAAAAAAATGAGATAGTTTAAATATGTCGTTAACCTTTATATATTAAAAAGAGTTTAATAATGGGCAGATCTACTTAGCTGCCCAAATTACCCTTGTCACCAGCATATACCAACAACTTGGAACACTCTATAAAAGGCACCAACAAACCCTAATGAGATCCATCTTTTCATTCTTTGCCTCCTTTCTCTCATCTTTTCGTATTTGTGGAATCGTTTAGGTATATTCATAGTCATTTTCATAACTTTTTCTTTTCCCCATCGTTGTATTTGATTCGAATACTACTACTTTATGAATTGAAATCAAAAAGTACCTCTTAACTCTTTTGGAAGTTTTATTTTTAAACTGGAAACAATATTGTTAGTATGTGCAAAATCTTCCATCCGCTTGCCAAATAACAATGGGCAACAGCGGCCATCTTTTGCGCAAAGTGAATTAAATGCTCTTATAAAAAGTGAAAACACTTTATAGTGTTTTTTCTTCTGGATCTAAAAGGTTTTCACTTTATTAATAAGTTTAACCTTCCTAGGTTCATCGAGCACACATTTGGTATTTTAATTTTCTGAATTTTGTTTTTAGAATTGAATTTATGTTTTTTTTTTTTTACAAATTATGGATTCAGGTTTTACTCTATGTTGTAATTTTGTGGGCTTTACACAATCATAACGTTGATTTATGTATATTTGAGATTGTGACATATTCAAGAAAGTATTTTGATGAACAAAGTAGAGTTTGGTATTGATGGTTCAAATCGTCTCTTCACAAGCTAAATTAAAATCTTATTATATTAATTTCTTTCACTACTACTAACATAATATACAAGTTAATTTAACATTTTTAAGCTCTTAATTTAATCACAAACTATAAGCAGGGATGTTTAAATTTTAATCTCTAAGTTTTTTAGTTGTTAACACTTGAACATAATGAAGTGTTGTGGGATGAATGCAACTCCTTTACCCGTAACACAAACATCACCTTTAATTATATGGGATTAATAATTTGACCATACAATTTGTACCTTTGAAGTAGACAAGCTAAGATGATTTAACATATTTATTATACCAAACTTAGGGCCTGTTTGGCCATAGATTTCCCAAATGATATTTGGGGAAAAATTTGATAAATAGTATTTGTTCATACAATTTACCATTATTTGGCAAATATCCCAAATTCTCAAATATTAGTTTTTTTTAGTATTTGGGTCAAATTTCATTATTTGGTATCTTTTAAAAGTTGAAATTTTACATTAAATTTTTATTTTTTACAAAAACACTTTCTATAGTAGTTGTTTGCTTTGTATTACATAATATTTTACGTGAACACTAAAATAGTGATGAAATATTTGGTGAATATGAAAGTGATAGATATGATTGTTGATAAAAATGATGAACAATCGGTTCAGCTAACAAAGTTATGTGTTTTGTCTACTTCATGATTGTATAGAATGATGTTTGCTGCACTCACTCCAAACTACTACATTGCTGTAGTGTCATGGACACTATTTGTTATTTGTTGCAACGAAGATTCAATTGATTTGTAATATAAATTTATGGTTAGTTTTAATAGTTTTTAAAACTTATGGATATAAATCATATTTTTCTAAAAAAGTGAAATATATTTCCTAAATACTATGACTAAACATATAGTGAAATTTCACCTAAATTTTCACTCAAATAATATTTGTCAAGAATATTTGAAAATTTATGGCCAAAAGCTAGCTTAGTTGTGTGTGTCTAAAATTTGTAAGCAATATATCAAACTTGAGACAATTTTATACTCATGTTCCATTTTATATGAGGTAGTTTGATTTGATTTGTAAATTATTTTATTAAAGATAAAATATATTTTATAATTAAATTGTTACTTAATATAGAAATATATCATTTCACATAAATTGAGAGAAATGGAGTAATTTCTTTGACCATACCTTAACTAGGATCTCAAAAATCAGCTATACCTACACTTTACCCCCTCATGGGTGGATGAGGTCCAAGCCCAAGTATAAAGTTTTAGGCCTACCTCCCATGGGCTTTTACTAATTTGGACGCGAGTTACTTACCGGGCCACATATTTTTGGATGTTTGAGAAGGAATGGAAGAAAAAACAAGTGAACTTTTTATAATTTTGAGAGCGGAATGACGTGATAGACCTTTGTATTTGTATGAGTTTGTATTTTGAATTATTATTTGTCATTTGAACCCTTAAACTTAGTAAAATTAAGCATTTTAAACCCCTTTTCGTTGTGTGAACTTCAATGCTTAATAAAAATAACATATCATCATCCACATCACCTTTTAAATGACACATCACTTATTATTATTATTATTATTATTATTATTTTTATTATTATTATTATTATTTTTAAAAAATCAATCTTTTCTTTCTTTTTTCACTTCATTCTTTCTTCATCCCTTCACCTCTCTCCACTGTCTTTTTTACATTAGAGATACCACCACAACCTTCCCTTCTCACTAGTATCATTACATTCCTTAATAACTAACAATTATCATTCGATTATTTTTTTCAAAATTTCTTTCATTCACAACTTTTAATCGTATTTCTTTTACCAACATTTACATCTACCATTTGTACCACGATGAATCTCTTTTCCCCATTGATGTTAATGAATAGCAATTTAAAAATACATCAATATACTCTAATATTTGTACACAATTTTACATAATACATTTCACCTAATTTCACAAAGACATTCAATAATCATTTTTCATTTTTCAAGACTGTTGACTCGTTATCACTTTATGGGTTATATATTACCCCGAAAATAAAAAAAAAATACAGATCTACAACAACGATACAATTTCGTTTCTAATCCCGGGAGGAAGAAAATGTAAAAAAAATAGAAAAAGAAAGAGAAACAAGAAATTGGAAAGGGCTAGAAAGGGGAGAAAAAAGAGAAATGGGGGTTTGAGAGTAGAAAGAAAAAAAGGAAATGGGGAGGGGTAGGGTGGAAAAAGAAGAAAGAACTGAAAAATATTAATTATCTTATTTTTGATCTTTTTATTCTATTTAAAAAAAAAAACTTTCACATTCATCTATGTGTGACATCACAATAATTAAGTTGCCACATAAGTTTTTAGTCAATGGTTAGAAGGGGTTAAAACTTAAAATTTCATTGAGTTTAATGGTTCAGTTGACAAATAGTCAAGTAGAAAGGTCCATACCATTTCGCCTAATTTGAGTAAGGTCTGCATACACTTTATCCTCACCAAATTTTAGTTATGAGATTTCATTGGATATGTTGTTATAACCAGCAACAAGTGATTATTGATTGAGGTGATCAAGATATATTTTCACCATCCACTAAGAAATTTGAAAGGACTAAAGAGAAAAAGAACACTCATTAATTTGTATTACTATTTTATTTGGGACTAATGGCGAAGCCAATATTAATCCGAGGATATATATATATAATTTTAATCATAATGAAACAATACAAATTGAAGCTAAAATCATTTCAAATAAGCCTCCTGATTCTACCTGGCTTCAATCCTACTTGGAGTGTGACTTTTGGTGATGAAAATAATAGTGCAACCAAAAAAGATAAATATTGATCACATGGTCTCCACATTCTTCTTCTCCACTTAAACCTACACATGCATAATGCTTGAACAGCTGAGCCAGAGGCCCAAGTTTTTTTGCATTAGCAAACTGAATTAATTTTTGGTACGTTAAAAAATATTAAAAGCTAATAAATTATTTTATAAGCCACACTTAAAGAAACTTCATTTCCTTAACCGCATTTTTCCCATATTATCAAATTCGTTATATGTCTCTAATCTTCATTTGCCAAAAAAATCAGCATATTGATTTGTCTCCCTCCAAATATGAATATTATTTGTCTTGCTAACTTTCGATACTTAGCAAATTCAACTAATTAACCAAATTACTTCTACCATATTCATCCTTAACTTCACGAGGGAATTACATTTTTCGGGCAATATATATGACAATTTGGTTATCAAGGTGATAGTGCTGTGATAATTAAAGTTAAAGTCTGTGTACATTATATTCTCTCAAAACTCCATGAAAATAGAAATAAAATTTACGTATAATATTTTATTCTCTTCAAACTCCATTTGTGAAATTTTATTGGTGAGTTGTAGTTTGTGCAATAACCTATAACTATTTATGTAAGTATAAGTAAAGGTTGTAGCACATTTTTTTTTTGCTTAAGTCATTGACCGCCCCTTAAAGTTGTTCTCATAATTCATTTAGACACCTCAACTAAGACTTGTACCTATTGAACATCTAAATTGTTCAAAACATGCACCTATTAAACACAAAACGCTGATATGGCAAAAAATGTGTTTTGCACTTCCCTGAAGCGCGTGAAAAGAGTCAAAATAGTGTCTTTTTGAATTTTTTTTACATTTTTTCTTCTTTTATTGACACTTGGCATTATAATTAAGTTAAAAACATTTTTCTTCTTTCATTTACACTTTTTTCAAAAATGAAAAGGACCCCACTCCCTACCTATCATCTTCTTCATATTTTAGTTTACAAAACTTTCTTCATTTTAGCTCCAACATTGTTTTTCTTTCTTTTTTATAAAAAAAAATAAAATTATTTCTCCCAAATATGAAGATAAATGAAAATCAACTATGAAGATTCAGATTTGAAAGGTCGTATGATTTATTTCAAATCTCATAAAAATAAGGAACAAATATGAAAAAGAAGAAAGAAGATAAATGATTTTTACGTATAAATTAGTTAGCCGATATTTGTTTATCACAATTTTCGAACAAAGATTTTTACTCAAATTCATATATAAACCCATTAAATTTATCAAAAATGATATTAAAAAATTTGAAAGAATTAATTTTTGAGCTATCAATTTCATTTTGTCATCGATGTAGAAATGAATAACCGCAAGCAAAATTTTCTTTCTGCTTCACTCTTAGTATGAAAATGTATATATATATTTTTTAAAAGTTAATCTTCAAGTTATTTGAAAAGAATTAGGTTTTGTAATTTGAGTAAGAATGTGTTTTGGGAAGAAGATGAAGATGAAAGGGGGTTGGGTAGGGGTAGAATAGGTTGACATTTTCATTTTTTTCTTTTTCTTTTTATAATTTTTGGGGCCCAGTGTCACATGTTATTTTTTAATTAGCCGTTTTGCCACGTCACCGCAAGTGTATCACACATTCTTCATATATTTTGCTGATTATCAAAAAATGCTTAATAGGAATCATTTTTGAATTGGTAAAAATGTTCAATAGGTACTAGTCTTAGTTGAGGTGTCTAAGTGAATTATGCGGACAACTTTAAGGGATCGCTGATGACTTAAAGCTTTTTTTTAAAGATATAAACCATGCCCATAAAATATGATGAGAAGATTCAAAAGAAAAAACAATAAATTTATAATTTCAAGGCAGTGAGTGNTCATTTTTTTTTTCTTTTTATAATTTTTGGGGCCCAGTGTCACATGTTATTTTTTAATTAGCCGTTTTGCCACGTCACCGCAAGTGTATCACACATTCTTCATATATTTTGCTGATTATCAAAAAATGCTTAATAGGAATCATTTTTGAATTGGTAAAAATGTTCAATAGGTACTAGTCTTAGTTGAGGTGTATAAGTGAATTATGCGGACAACTTTAAAGGATCGCTGATGACTTAAAACTTTTTTTTTAAGATATAAACCATGCCCATAAAATATGATGAGAAGATTCAAAAGAAAAAACAATAAATTTATAATTTCAAGGCAGTGAGTGGGGAATCTACTTTAGAAAAAGGAAAACTTTAGTGCTCATGATAATAGTTTATGAAATCATTCAAAAATAAATAAATAATTTATAATTTCTCAGCTTATAGTACTGGAATTTTGGGATTGAAACTTATGGGCAAATATTCACCTTCTAACATACATTTCATTCTTTGTATTAAAAAAAGAGATGAAATAATATATTACTACTTGTATTTAAAAAAAAACTATGAAGGAAGTGGGAGGCAACTGTCACAAACCTCACAAAGGTAATTAAAAAGAGAACCTAATTGCCTATGGCTATTGGCCTCTGTGAAATATGCTAAGTAATATAGTGCAATACCATGTGCTAAGATAATTTCTATTCACTATATTTACTACCTTCTCAGTCGACCTCAAACCATGATTATCTAGTACGATTTATATTTTTTATATAATTTGTGAGCTATTATATAAGTGTAGATTTATCCGATGCGCACTTGAAGAATAGCGACCATGAATTTCCTGAAAGTTACATGAAAAAACATCTTATCGCACATATTGAATTCAGCTAAACCAATACCATATAAGCTACTCATTTAAAAAACAGGTCCAATTAACTATGACTACAATTATGTTGTATAACTAAGGCATAATACATAAATATGACTTTTAACTTGACATCATTTCACATTTATGCCCTCAAATTTTGGGTGTGCACATGTAAACACTTTAACTTGTATATAATTGAACAAATAGACACACACGTCATCCTATGTGATAATTTACATCCTACATGTCGTCCTACGTGTATTTTGCCACATAGGACTCATGTTTCTATTTGTTCAACTTTATACAACTTTAAATGCTTACTTGTGCACACCCAAAATTAAAAAAACGCAAATATAAAATAAAGTCAAATTAAAAGGCATATTTATGCATTACACGTATAACTAATAAGTGAGGTTTTTGTTTGTCAGAACCCAAAACCAACACCAACACAAACACATACACAAATAGTTGTTTTTATCTGTCAAATTAATTCTTTAAAAAGATTTTTTTTTTTAAAAAAAGGTTTTGAAAATGGTGAGTGAGTGACCTTGTTTTAACTTTTACTCTTTGGACTTTTCCTTTATTAGTCTTTTTTTTTTGTATGGATTTGTAGCTAGCTAGAGAAAGTGTTTCCATGGACAAAATTTTGGAATAAATCCTCTTGGCTTCTTCTTGTGTTGCTGCTCATTACAGTACTAGACAACCACAAAGGGTCAAAACAACCACACACAGACTAACATTCCAAAATTAATCATCATGATTAGTAATTCTAAGTCATTTTCAATTATTTTTTCATTTGTTGGTTTCTTGTTTCTTGCTTCTACATTTGGTACTGTAATCTCAGATCCAACTGTGCAACATTCAAACCATCATTTGCTCACAAACCAAACTTTTAAACCAAAGCAAGAGTTGATTAAACTTAAGAGATTAAGGACTTATCTTAAGAACATCAACAAACCAGCAGTCAAGACAATTCAGGCAAGTTAAATTCCTCTGTTATCTTCTTTTTCAACATTAAAGTTTGAAACTTTTTTCATGAATCAAGATTTTAAAAATAATTGTACACTTTGTTTTTTGTTTTGTGATTGCAGAGTTCAGATGGAGATCTAATAGATTGTGTATTGTCTCATCTTCAACCAGCTTTTGATCATCCTCACCTCAAAGGAATGAAGCCATTGGTATTAGTTTTGCATATATATAAGTTGTCGAATCCCCCTTTGTATAATACTTTTTTAGTCCTCGTATTTGAATTCCTAGCTCCGCCACTGAACATGAGAAATACTCGAGGTCTAAAGAGCAGAAACTCATTCACTCTAAAATTTGGATTTTTGACTGAATGCAGGAACCTCCAACTAGGCCTAAAGCGAATGAATCGACAGAAATTAGGAGCTATCAGTTGTGGACAGTTTCAGGAGAATTGTGCCCGGAAGGGACAGTTCCAATTAGAAGAACTACAGAGAAAGATGTTATGAGAGCTAGTACTTTACAACGATTTGGAAGAAAAATTATAAGAGGCGTAAGGCGCGAGACAATGAGCAATGATCATGAGGTTTGTGTATATGTAAATTTAGTCTAAATTTGAAAGACGAATATTGTACATGATATGTTCAATTTATAATTATAACACAAGCAATTAGTGAAAATTTTGTCATTTGCAGCATGCAATAGCATTTGTGAATGGTGAAGAATATTATGGTGCAAAGGCTAGCATTAGTGTATGGACACCAAAAGTAACAGACCAATATGAATTCAGTTTGTCACAACTATGGATCATTTCTGGCACTTTTGGTGATGATCTTAATACCATTGAAGCTGGCTGGCAGGTAAATATTATTTGCAAATTCATCTGTTGTCCTAAGTAGTCAAAACATCGATGATCGATGAAGTATATTCCTTCTTAACTTTATCACACTTGTTGTTTTTAGTTTGAGAGTATGATTGCTGCTAAGCTAAGCTGTGACATCAAACTAACCATATGACAGATAATAATTAGTACAAAATTTCGGAGTGAACAGAGATTTGGTACATTAAAAATTGCTTAATTGCACATGCCATGTTCATATTGTCAGGTTAGTCCAGAACTATATGGAGACATTTATCCAAGGTTCTTCACATATTGGACGGTAAGACTTGTTTACGCAAAGAAATCCCAGTTTACGTTAAGTTAATCTTTGTTTTGTTGATGCTTTAGACATTCACAGACTTAAAATATACACTACTACATTTTAAAAAATGCAGAGTGATGCATACCAAACCACTGGATGCTACAATTTACTGTGCTCAGGTTTTGTGCAAACAAATAGCAGGATTGCTATGGGGGCTGCAATATCTCCAACATCATCAACTGATGGTAGTCAATTGGATATTGGCATAATGATATGGAAGGTATACTGTATACTTAAGCCCTCCACAAATATCTTTGAGCGTCTTTTGCTCTGTTTAACTACTTAATCTTTTATATGAAATGGTCACACACTTCAACATGACATTAGAGTTAGACCTATTCCAATTCATTGTTTACCAATGTTCTCTCCCCGGACCCCCTCTACATTGTCTTGTCCTCTGAGTGTGCGGGGGGAAGGGGGCACATCGGTGGGATAAGGTGCACTTGGACACTTTTTGAGTTGAGTTAGGCTCGATGTCCGGTGTATACTCTTTGAGATTATATAGTCACACTTACAAACACACAATTTGGTTTTGTGTAGGACCCAAAGCATGGAAATTGGTGGCTAGAATTGGGGTCAGGGCAATTAGTAGGGTATTGGCCATCATTCTTGTTCAGCCATTTGCAAGAACATGCAAGCATGATACAATTTGGAGGAGAAATAGTGAACTCAAGATCATCAATACAAGGATTTCACACATCAACACAAATGGGAAGTGGTCATTTTGCAGATGAAGGCTATGGCAAGGCATCTTATTTTAGAAATTTGCAAGTTGTTGATTGGGACAATAATTTGGTCCCATTATCAAATCTTCATCTTTTAGCTGACCACTCAAATTGCTATGACATTAAAGCTGGAAAAAATAATGTTTGGGGTGATTATTTTTACTATGGTGGTCCTGGTAGGAATTCAAAATGTCCCTAAAGAAAAAGCCATCATAACATTTTCTTGGTCTTGTAGAGTAGGTACATATCATGTATTATTTTTTCAATTGAATATATAGTGTTTGAGTCATATTTTATTACAGAATGAATTGGGTTTGCTCATATAACTAGTTCACTCACAATTATCTATAGCCATGTAATTTTTTTTGTAACAAGTTGATAATAAACAAAATAAAATGGTTTCTTTAATGAAGTATGACAGGCTAACCTAAGCTTACCTAGATTTTACCGCTTGAACCAACAAGATTAATTCTACATTAAATTGCACATTTTCCTTTTTAAATGAGTTGATTTTTAAATTTTATCTTTGAGCAATGAGGCATAAGTTGGTTAGAAATTGAAGTTATGTCCGAGTATAACTTGTGTGATATTATGAAACGAAAATATAATATATATTTTTTTGCAAACATATTATTTATTACGAGGAATATAAGTTGGAAATCAACACAAAATAGGCGTAAAAGAGCAAATGACCCCCTATTCTACTTACCCTTTCATGTGGTTCATTTATATTATTGATAAAATCTCTTAAATAAATAAAGCCCCCTTTTTTTTATGATAAGATAAAGAGTCATTTGCACTTCAATGTATTTGTGTTGTTAATTTTTGTTCGTAGAGGTAAATAACTTAATAACTTTTTTATGTGACATAAGTTTATATTTCTCCATCATAATATTTACGAGTTATGCCCTGAATCTTTATAAAACTCATGCTTCCCTAGACATAAAATTGATTTCTAAGAAAAACTATTAAAGACAACCCATTTAAAGAACAAATCAAAATCAATAGAAATTACTCCCTCTGCCCACTTTTAATTGTAATGTTGCGTTTTTTGAAAGTCAATTTGACTAATTTTTCAAGTTAAATTAGAATACACTAATTCAATATTTTAAACAAAAAAATTAGCTATTAAAAAACTATACGAAATGTACTATATATTGCAATTGTTTTGCATATCAATATGATGAAAAAATACATCGTAAAATGATAGTCAAAATTCTTATCATTTGACTTTAAAAAGAGAAATCATGATAATTAAAAGTGGACGAGGGAGTCTTAATATATATTTGATGGAGACGGAAATTACTAACTTTAATAAACTTATAGGACCAAAACAGCTCAAGAGTATATATTTAAGGGATTACTTTGCACCTACTTACAAAAGACTAGGGACCTTTTATGTTATTTTCTCGTCAAAATCAACTTGTGAATTTTCTTTTCGGGGATCAATCATTGTCATCCACCATTTTTAAAGAAAGGAAAAAATCGCGGGCTTTGAAAAGCTTCATCTCCCACCAAATTCAAATCTCACAAAAAAACTGTGTAAGATTTTTCAGATACAGTGAAGAAACACAAAAAAAAAAGGGGTTTGAGAAGAGATGCAGAATGGAGCAGCAGCAACTCTACGAGCAAAAATGGAGCAACTTAGGTTAAAATGTAATAGGGATTTACAAATTCAACAACAGAGTATAGATGCAGGCGCTATCTCTTTTCGAAAATCTTTAGATTCAACCAAGACCCAAGCTCAACAAACCCTTCAATTCCAAGGTAAAATTGAAATACTACATTTACGATTTCTCCAATGGCCTCAGAGTTCTCTTTTTCTAATGAATTTTAGTCGGAGTTTTACTAGCACCACATTCTGTATATGATGGAATTTTGTATGTTGAACTTTTTCATTTACAAACATTCTAAAAAGTATCAGTCTTTGAAGGGTATTTTCTATTTTTTGGGATTGAATTAAACTCTATTTAAAAAATTAATCTTTTTTTTTCCTGGGTGTCCATTTTCATGGAATCTTACTAATTAAGTATTTTTTGTTTTGTTGTTTTTTGTCATGGCAGAAAAACTTGGGAAATTGAAAACTGAGCTTAGAGAGGCAGAAGATAATTTAGTAAAAGCATTTGCAGGTATATATCAATCTCTCACAATATATTTTTTTACATGCTGTAGTATATTGTTTAGTCTTTATGTCCAGTGCTATTTTTCTTTGATCAATGGATCAAACTTTGAAGAGAATCGTGTGTCTAGGTTGAGGAAGGTTTTAGGTTTACTCACCTTACTGACATTGCTGTCCTAGTTGCTTCTCCGAATTTGATTTATTTATGCAAATGCTTTCCACATTCGAAGATGGAAATCAGAAGAGTTAGTCTTTTGATTCACCTCTTCATATTAGTCATCACAATGGAAAAAGGGTGACCATAGTACTTAAGAGTAAACATAGAGTAACTTATGGAACTTTAACCGCAAAGTGCATGTTTTAGTGGAGGAAGACACAAATGAAGAAAAAACAAAAAAGATACATATAAGCTAGAGCTTATTGATAAAAGAATGAAACAAAAACTACAAATAAGTAAAATTTTGTAGCAAGTTTAAGAAAAAAGAAATGCCTTTGAAACTTGTCGTTTAAAACACGCCATAGACATTTGTGTGGCTATACAATCATGTATTTAGAGTACAATTGGAAGTTTAAATTTAAAAAAAAATATTTATAAATATAGAAAGGTGTCATTGTTTTTGGCACAAACTAAAAAGAAAAGTATGTCACATAAAATGGAACATAGGGAGTAATAACAATGTGGAACCTCAAAGTAACAATACCTTCAAAGGCTTAAAGGGTATATGAAGCATGGAATCTAAATTTTAAGTGTTTTACTGACTTCTGTTTGTATTTGATGTAAACAAGGAGAATGCATGAAGATCCACATTAAAGTAGCTATAATAGGGCAATTTCTTGGGATTATTTTCTTTCTCTATTACTTCTCATTCACAATATTACCAAATGCTATAGTTTTTAAGAGGTTAATGAATTAATCAGCACATATATGTCTCTTTAGCAGGAAATTTGGTGCTAACTGCTCATTCTCTAAGTTTGTTAATATTTATATTCTCATATAGTCTTCTTTTCATTCCTTTTTTCTGTTAATAACTTTATCAAGTCATCACATTTTCAGTCAAGACCCGAAAAGAGGCAAAGAGGATAGAAATAGCTGAACTAATATCTTCTACCAATGCTAGAGTGGAAGAGCTTAGAGGGGTCGTGGAAGATAAAAGGGCCAGGAAACATGAATATTCCACCCTAATATCTCAACAAGATGATGGTAAGTTTCATCTTTGTAAAAATTATGCTTCTCTCATCTGTTACCTTCTTCAAAAAATGTTTTCCTTCTCTTATTCCATTTAGAAACATGAGTCATGTTTCGAGTTTTTTAATTAAACAAATAGGAAGTGGTAATGTTTCGGGAAGTACAACAACAACAAACCTAGTGCAATACCACTAGTGCTTTTGCACACGTAATTCTTAATAATTTTTGCTGTTTTCATCAAGTGTTTCATATTGTATGGTAATTGAGCTGTGCTTTTCTTTGATGTCGGGGTGAAAGCTCTGGAAGCACTTGAAGAAAAGCTTAACCAGAACACTGGACATAGAGAGGCAATAGAGGAGGCTACTGTGTGGTACAATAAGGTGCTTGGTTTACGTATTGAATGTGGCCAAGGTATGTTGAATCTTCTCTGCTAGACACATTTTAGCATACTAGAGCAAATCTTTTCTTGCTGAAAACATGCTTTATAATAAAGAACAGATTTCTATACAGATTCTGAACTCTAATACAGGTACAATTCTTTGAACATTCACGGCATACATTATCTGCAGGAGTAAAATTCATCTTTACCAATATAAATGCCAATAATCCAGATGATGAGTACTCTTTTACTATTCGTCGTGAGAATGATGCACATACTTGTAAGTTTGGTCTTGATCAACTTTAATAAATTGAAGGTAGTTCTGAATGATAATTCTTTCCTTTGTTTGGATTGTTAGTGATTGATTGTGATCCACAGCTGAATGATGCAAAAGAACTGATCATTGAGTTAAATAAAAGCAATGGAATGTTCAAGTTTGTCAGGACTATGAGAGAGAAGTTTCTAGAAGCTGTAGCATGTGGTATGTCCTGTGTCTTGCCTGTTTCTTTGTTTGTCTTCCCATTTCGAGTTTTTTCTTTCTTTTGAAAATAAAATAAAATCATGGCAATAAATTGATAGTTGTACAAGACATTCAAGAGTAATTGTTATAGTTTGCAGACTCACAAGTATGATTGGAGTGTTTTCACCTTTCATGCAAATGCAGTTACTGTTTCTGATTTTGGATATGTTTGATAAGCTGCTCTGTTTTATTTGGTTCCTACCAGGATTAACATCGCAAGATCAAGATACTTCTATGGTCTCTATGCCTGCAGTGATGTCGTCCATCTCAATTAGTAGTAGAGATGAATCATCTCCCCAGAAAGCGGAGCCTCAGTCTGATAAATATAAAAAGGGAGCTTCCAGGAAGCTTGCCCTTGGTAAAAGGGATAGGTCAGCCATTCTCTCTCCTGTATCTGCATCATCTCTTCGCCGCTCTCCTCGTTTTAAGGTATCTTTCTGTTAACCCCAAACATATTTTGGCAATTCGCTCAAATCAATTTCAGTGTTTATTTATCCCTTGATTTCTTTTTTCCCTTGGAAGATGTTGAATAGATAGAAAATAAGTAGTCCATTATTGTTGATTCTATTTATAAGCACTGTGATATGAAACCACCTATGGCTAGAAAACTAATCTGAAACAAGAGACCACCTATGTTTGGAAAATTGATTTTAAAAAAATAGACTGCATGGCTATATGAATCCTTGCTGAACATGTTACACTTAGACATATCTTTGTCCAACATTATACAAAAATAAACAAGATTCAATAATTTGATAACACTTTCTGAATGTTTGTTCAAAAAAACATTTTCTGAATGATTACAGTGATAACAAACAACCACAACTTACCCAGTGTAATCCCACAAGTTGGGTCCGAGGAGGGTAGTGTGTACGCAGATCTTATCCCTACCTTGGGAGATAGAGAGGTTGTTTCCAATAGACCCTTAGCTCAAAGGCAGTCTGTATAAAGAAAACAATGAGAGAGTACCAGCCAAGACACATGCTAGAGAAAGCATGATAAATCATACTAAAAGAAGGAACAACCACTACAACAAAATAATATTATAGTCGAAGTGCAAGAAACACTAAAATAGTAACAGAAATGGATTACAGTGATAACAAACATTCTCACTAATTAACCCTTTGGGTGGCCCAGTGGTTTGGGCTTGGGACTTCTATGTTGGAGGTCTCAAGTTCGAAACCCCTTGCCAGCGAAACCAAGGGGTTTGCCTTCTGGGTCGAGCTCGTCGCACCAGGCTTGCCTAGTGCGGGTTACCTTTCCTATGTGGTTTGCGAGCTATTGCATAGGAGCGGGGGTTTTACCCTGTGCGCACCCAAAGGGTAGCGACTGCAGGTTTCCCTTGTCATAAAAAAAAAACATTCTCACTAATTTCACAGCATTAGATGAATAATTACAGAAGTATATTAACCCCAAACAATTGATTTAGTATGGCTTTTTGGGAAATGTTTTTTACCCGATACACTGATGCTTAATGAATCATCTCATAACATCAATAAAGTTAATTAGATTGGATTTGAATAAGCATGTCATACAACGTGAGACCCTAATGAACAAAATTTTCTTCTTTGGCAGGTCAAGAAATGATAATTATCAGCCTTCTTTTTTTCATCTGGATTTGTTGAGGCGCCTTCTTGAAGTTGATCAGCCATCATATATTATCAATTGGCGAGCACTGACTAGCAAATACTCCCTCTTCAATTTATGTATATTATTTTCCTTTATAGTTTGTCTAAAAAAATGCTACCTTTATAAATTTAGTAAATTTTTAATTCTAACATAACATTCCCATGTTACCCTTAGGACAATCCCTTATAGGAATGACATGACATGTTTAAGACTTGAGATTAAATAGATATTTTAGTATGTTATATACACCTTTAGTTTACGACCAATTTAGAAGTCTTTATATTCTTGGTAAAAACTGGTCAAATTAAGATACATGAAATGTAAACGGAGGGAGCATCTGATTTTCTTGTACCTAAAGAGTGGAAAGTATCAAACCAACAATTACCTAAGCAGATTTGGACTTTTGCTGTCTCTTCCTAGGGTTTGAATTAGCTGACTTTGTTTCTTAGGTCAAAACAACTTCTTTGATTTTTGCTCAAGTATATATCGTTACAGCTTTCGAATTATCTACTCCATTCTCCTTATAGTTATATTGGTCGTGGTATTTGCAATAACTTATGGTTTTTACTTCTATACATTTAAATCTTGTTGTATTTGTTATAGAACAGAGACAGCTGACTGCTGCAGTTATTTTTTCTGTTCTGCCTCGGATCCTTGTACTTGATTTGTGTCGTATTGGTAGAACACTTCAATATCAAGATAGTAAAAGAGCACACACATTGTGGGGAAAAGATCTTATAGCTGCCCCCTATTTGTTTGGAATTGAGGCTTGGTTGATCGATTGCTTAGAATGCAGCAGAGGATATTAGGAACACAACCAAACTTTGTTTCAGTATTGTGCTTTTCATGTAGTGATACACGATAAAACAACTGTTATAATATTGATTCTTTTGGGGTTACAGTTACTTGCAATATTGATTCGAAGACAATCTCAAAAGAAAGTAGTGTAACAATTAGTCATGTAATGTCTGGTAAAGTTGATGGAAACCATTTTACTGGTATTTGTATAATCCAAAAGGTATTTAGTACATGGAAGCAGAGGTGGTAAAGGGCCACTAATGGTGTTTTTTTGAACCTAGCAAATTACTCAATTGAATTTTCTAAGTGCTAAGAGAAAAGGGAAAGCATGTTATAGTCCATAATAATTGTGTGGGGCCACCGAAAAAGATGAAGGGAATTTTATGCTCTTACTAGTAAGTACTGCAACTATTTCATTTTATGTGACACTGTTTCCAATCACATTTTCATATTCAAAACTTCGTATTGATTCAAATTATGTTGGAATGGAGTGCATATTTACAGGTCTCTCTCTCTTGAAAAAATAATTTAAGAAAAGATTGTGATTCCTGGAAACGATCTTCGATGAATTAGAGCACGAGTGTGCTTCCATAGTTTATGAGCTTCAATTTCATCATTAGCTAAAGCTGAGCAGTGACATTCATTGCAATCTGCAAAGTATTTCCCCTTTACTCCCCTTGTTTGTGGATTCAGTGCTACATAACATGTACTTGCTGAACCCTGTGATGTTGACTTAAGAAGCTTTGATGCCATAAAATAGAGAGAATCTGTGTAAATTTATGAGCAAAAGTTAGTTTCTTTTAGTTGTCTTTACTTCTTTCGGCCGCAAAATTTTAGTGAAAAGCAAAGAAAAAGCTCAAAACGACAAAAAAGAAAATGCATGCCTGTGATAAAGCCCTTATGATCCCTTGTTATTCCTGTCTTCACAATGCCTGGATGGACAGCATTGATAGCTACATTTGCATTTCTTGCCTGTTCACATACCAACTAATAAGTTTTCAGTATCCAAACAGAGCTATTGGGCAAAACAAGAGTCCGGAGCCTAAAGGGTAAAAAAAATTGTCAAAAATTCCAAAAGGGTACATCACTTTTTATTCTAGCCAAAAGGGCAAAATAGCAGAGATTTCGTGTAAATTTTTTTTTTAATTTTTTTTTATTAAAAATCGCTGCCACAGCAGCGATTTTGTAAAAAAAAAAAAAAAAATTATTAAAAATCACAGCAGCGATTTTGTAAAAAAAGAAAAAAATTCTAATTAAAAATCGCTGCGATTTTGTAATTTTTTTTTTATTAAAGATTGTTGCTTTTTCTTTAAAAAAATTAAAACGGCACATCANAATGCCTGGATGGACAGCATTGATAGCTACATTTGCATTTCTTGCCTGTTCACATTCCAACTAATAAGTTTTCAGTATCCAAACAGAGCTGTTGTGCAAAACAACTAGAGAATTGGCACCAATGGTAAACTGACATAACGACCCCAAGTACAACAACATACCCAGTGAAATCCCACAAGTAGGGTATGGGGAGGGTAGAGTGTATGCAGACCTTACCAGTAACTCGTGGAGGTAGAGAGACTGATTCCAGAAGACCCTCAACTCAAGTATAATAATTAGAGTAAGTATGAAAAGGAAAAATGACTGAGCAGGACACTAAGCCTAAACCCTTTAGGAATCAAGAGAACACTCCCACCACCTATTAACCTTCTACTCTAATCCGCGACCTCCACACCCCTAGTGAAAAAGGAAAAAAATAGGCATATATTGTTCACCTTTAGCTGTCTTGACAATTCCTTGGCATGTAAAATGTTGGCCAATTTCGACTGAGCATATGCTCGAGTACCATTATAACTGTAAGCAAGCAATTCAAAATAAATTAAATTAGTACTATTTGTTTTCAATCTTTGATATGCTGGTAATTGGTATTAGTATATTACTAATGAGTTAGGTTTGTATTATACTTACTTTTTAGGATTAAGCATTTGGCTGAAGCAAAACTTATCTCTTTTGACCCAGTTGTGAACTACAGAACTAACATTTACAATCCTTCCTTCAATCCCTGCCTGTTCTGCTGTCTCTACCATCTTATCTAGAAGCATCTCTGTCAATAAAAAATGACCTGTCCAACAACATACTCGTAAGGTCTCGTGTTCAAATTCTAGTGAGGCAAAAACACCGGGAATTTCTTCCCATCTGTGCAAGCCTTAGTGGACACACAAAGTTAATTAGTTACCAGTGCTGATGGGAGGTAGCATGTATACGTGCTTTATGGAATTAGTTGAAGTACGTGCAAGTTAATCAGGACGTCATGATTGTCAAAACAAAGATTGTTACTATAGAACAAGAGTTACCTAAGTAGTTTGTGGCAAATGAGAGCTCAAATTTGTCTTCAGAGAACTCCAACTTCTGTGAGAATTTGCCCGCATTATTTCTGTATAACAAAATTTAAGTCATCAGTGGCAGAGTCAGGATTTTCACGGAGAAGATTCAAAATATAGAGAAAAAGGAAAAGTACAAACTAGAAACATACATAAGAATGTGAAGAGGCAATCCTAAAGACAAGAATTGTGCACAAAATCTTTGTAT
This sequence comes from Solanum stenotomum, assembly GCF_019186545.1. NCBI lineage: Eukaryota > Viridiplantae > Streptophyta > Magnoliopsida > Solanales > Solanaceae > Solanum > Solanum stenotomum. The sequence goes on along the minus strand of NC_064289.1, from coordinate 6,710,744 downwards.
AGAAGCAAATGAACTCAAATCTATCTCTAATAAAATAATGTCAGCCCAAGGACTCTGCTTTTTTATGGCTTCCTTTAGTATGGCTGCCTTCTTCAAATCCCTTGCTGGAATAACTAATCTTACACCTCTCTTTGCCAACACCCTTGCTGTTTCTGCTCCGATCCCAGATGTTGCACCTGTAAAATTTCCATCATCAAAATCTGAAAGGAAATTGAAACGAATTTAAGTTCTATACACTGTCGGTATTAAAAAATATTTATATAATCTGATCACTTATAAGGTGATTAATTACAGGTATATCTTTTCTTTTTTTATATATATAACCATGCTATCAGTACCAGTCTGTGTGCATCTCGACTAATTCCACAGGATACTGTTTATATATAAGAATAAAAAAAAGGAAGAAAATGTTAATCACGCTTTGTCTAAACTTAACATGACAAATTGAATCTATGGATAGAGCACTAATATAATGAATGGTGAATAAAATTGTAATCTATGAAAGTGTAGACTGTGATTTAAATAAATAGATATTGAACTTTTTGTTGTTAAAGATAACATGATTAGCTCTTAGTATTGTCCAGATGTAAACTATATAATATATATTTCTAAACATTAATCTATAATAGAATAGTACTCAGTAGAGACAAAACTATATCTTCCTTAAATTTATTTTTTGAAAGAACCACTAAAGACCCTGTTTTCCTCTTTTCTTGGAGGCAGAGTGAACCCACTGGTGTCATTTGATGCTGCTTCGTTGAATTTTTTATTAATTATAATATATTTTAAAGATATTCTCAACAGTGGCAGAGTCAGGAATTTCACGAAGGGTGTCCACAAATTGCCCAACAAAAGCTCTTTTTAAAAAGGGGAAAAATTGTTGCTATTGAGATATGAACACGTGAGCACTGTCTTATTCAAGGTGTCGGAAACCCATTCAAGGGATCTGAAACCACTGGGCTACAACAACATGTTAAGTCAAGGGTATCCAATATATGTTATTTAATCACTATGTGTATCATTCTATTTGTATATACAGAGTATAACAACATCAGGATTCAGGAGACATAATGATGAGTGGAGACATCAATAGTACCCTACAGCTGAAAATCACACGAAGAAGCTGAGGGGATTCAACGAGTGTATATGAGCGGAAGCATTCTCTTCCATAAGATAGAAATAAACGAAATGAGACGTATGATGCAACAATCTATTTCCATAACTTTTCACTACACAACGAACATATAGGGATTTCGAAACTAACCAGTGATAATAGCAGTAAGCTGAGAAGTAAAGGAAACAGAACAAACTTGAGTGACTTGTTCTGCAGTTGTTTTAGAACCATAACCACTTGGACCAGCAATGCCTGCTAAATACTTAAGAGTAGCCTTCATAAGGTCACAACTTGGAAATTTGAACTGCAATATTGCACCTATTGTTGAAAAACATGTATATATAAATGCCTTGTAATTAACCTTATGAAAATCCATGCAAGAAAATATATTTATACAGAATAGATCCCTATAATATTGTCAGAATATTTCAACTAAGGGATAAAAAGTTATGGTGTTTTTATTTGACTATTAGATGATGATATAATATATTATGTCATATAGTATGGCACACGCACACAATTATGTGATTTTTTAAAACTTTCTTGCTTTGAATAATTGCTGTCTGCCCTTATTAGTCTTACCTTACTTTTTTCTTTTTCAACCATGTTGGGCAAAGGTTAATTTTTTTTTGTTGTTTTTAGGGTACAAACATTAACTGCTGTGTTTCCACCAAATGTAGTAGGAGTATTAAGTTTTTACACCATCAAGATCACTCAAACCTCCTTAAATTATGAGATTGTGTTCTAGTAAATAAGATAGATTAACTGTTGAAATAGATAATTATGATATGATCCGTTAAATAACTTTTGACTATTAGTAACCTCCATGAAATTATCCTACCAATAACTTTAAAAATGAGTGGTCTTAAACTTTTGATTCCCGCTTTACTCCCAACTAAGGGTGTTCACGGTTTGGTTTGGATCAGTTATTGATCAAAATCAAAACCAAATCAATTTAATCGGTTTTAAAATTATCAAAACCAAACCAAACCATATATAATATATATTTATCGGTTTGGTTGTTTTCGGTTTTGGTTTGGTTTGGTTCGGTTATTCGGTTATTAACCATACATAAAAATAAAAGAAACAATTCATTCAAAACGTGAAAAAAGTGACAACAATCCATTCAAACAAAAAAATAGTTAGAATGACTGGCATTATAGAACTTTCGATCATTGAATTTACTGAATAAAACTTCAAAATTCACTATTTTGGCATAGAAGGAAGAGACAATGACATTTTCAGTCCCACAAAGAATTTCCATAGACACTCATATACATGAAACCAATAAGAAAAATGTTCTTACCTTGGACATTTTTTCTTTCATAAGTAAATTATAAATAAATTTTGATGAAACATATATAAAATCTTTAAAAAATTATTTATGAATATAATATATTATGTATGTATAGTAATAAAATTTATGTATATAACTTGTTGGTTCGATTCGGTTATTTCTTTGATTTTTTTCGAACAAAACCATAACCAAACCAAATACTATCGGTTCTTAACAATCTAAAACCAAACCAAATCAAAACCCAAATTAAACCGGTTCATTTAATCGATTTGATTTGATTTTTCGGTTTGGATCGGTTTTTATCCAAACCATGAACACCCTTACTCCCAACCTTCAAGGTTAAAGGCCAAAATTATTGAGTTAAAACTAAAGTTATTGAATTTGATTGAATTAATACGTCATGAGCTATCAGGTAACCTCATGAATTGAGTTATGCCAAGGTCTATTAATATGGTGAAGAGAACCACATAGTTTGTGGTAAGTACTCCTTCATTCTTAAATAAAAGGTCTCGGATTTTAGTCCTTTGGGTACATTCTTTTAATTAATATTTTCTTAAGGACTTACAAAATGCAAACATGACAAGTAAAATTGATTGAAAATAAGATTCTTTTTGACATTTTTTGCTTTGTCGAACCTTCGGTGGTCACAGCATGGGAAAAAAGTTGACATCTTTGTCAAAGGGAACAAATTTCAAGAAAATGTCACACAATTTTGTGGACTCAATGTCTACTATTCATTGATTAGTACAAATCCAATTAATTAGCATATGGTAGTATCGATCGTATACTTCTCCTTTTTATATATCTTGTGAATTAAGAACATTAAGAATGAAGTAAGTATGATTAATTTCCTAATTACATTCTAATTAAACACCACAAATGTTTGTTATCAAGTAGATTCAAAATGCATCTCACACGTGAACATCTTGATAAATTTGATGAACCAGGAAATATTATGAATAATAATTACATTTTGTGTGTCTGGATAAGTAAGAAAAAAAATGCAAATTTTGATGATGAGAAATAGTACAAGACAAAAAAAACATGGATTTTTTTTTTAAAAAAAAATCTTCTGGGACAAAAGTGCAAAGCGTGCCATTGACATATCTTTTTTGGTCTTTAAGAAGCCCCATTTATTTTATTTTTGGAAAATAGATTTGTTACTTATTTTCATCTTTCATTATACGGTTGCTAGTTGCTGCATATTATTTTACAATGTATCGTATCATATTATATTATATTATATTGTACCATATTGTATTGTTTAAATAAATATAAATATTTGAATATATTGTATTGTTCTCCGTCATTATATAAAAAAGAAGTAGAATACAAAATAGGACTATTATAAAAAGACACGATAAAAGATAAAATAAAATGATGACAAATGCTAGAGAATTGAGTGTGTAGAAGAGAACATTGAGGTTGACTCCTTTAAAATGGAGTTGTGAACTGGCTATGCACTTTGGTCCCATGAGGACCCTAATTGGTAAACAACTCTCATTAACTTGCTTCAAGTTTTGGAGACATTGATCTTTGTAATTTTCACATGTGATCTTCCCTCATCTTCTTTGTCCTTCTTACCCTTTTTTTTTTACCATATGATATTCGAAACTCACTTATTCAAGTAGTTCTAATTTGAGGCACATAAAACTCATTTAAGTGCACAATACAACCTATTAGAAGTCTGAACTCAAAATTTCTGACTAAGAACAATAAGAGATCTCATTCATCCACCACATTCCTTAAGGGTAAATTTCACATGAGTCATTCAACTTATGTTTTGTTCCACAAAAGCCACTAAATTTTTATTTTAACGAAACAAGTCATTCAACTTTATCTAAATATTGCATGAAATCACTAAACTATTTTTGTTATACAAAGTCACTCAATTTTGCCTACGTATCACATAAAGCTACTAAAAATCATCGAACCAGATTGGATATATTTCATAACCAAAAGGTACTCAAATAATTTGTGACTTCTATAATACTTAAGTAATATTGATCTACTTTGATGTAATAAAGTGAAAGTCGAATGAGCATTCATAGATTTTAACTCCATTCTTTGGTCGTCTTGTTCTCTTTAACTTATTGGTAGGTCCATAAAGATGAAAAAATAAAGGGTTATGGTAGGATTAATTACCAAAGTGCTTATATATCCTTATCATGAAAGCTAATTAAGTAATTATTTTTTGGAGCTACCAATCTTAATTTTCAGAATTCAAGTAAACCATATCAAAGAAAACAACTCTTGTAAAAGGATTTTGAAATGCTTTTAGGCAATAATGAGAGTCGTGTGAAGGTAATGAACAAAAGTAAATAATGAGCAAAAATAAGGAAATTATGCACAAAATTCTTGAGTAAGCTATAAACTTAATAATTTCTTTAATTGGTGGAGGAAAAGACAAGTCATGCATGATCAAATGTAAAGTTAGTGGAAATTATTCACACTAAATTTCAAAGCTCAATCATTTCTTTTTCCAATCTTCTTTAGACACTTTTAATACTAATCGATATATATGTTCTATACTTTTGATCACTTTTTTTCCTTTTGGTGATTTGACAATGAAACACACTCGACAATGCTTTGAAAGATAATTTAGCTTAGTAGAGTAATCACCACTAATCCTCTTTGGAGTACGAAAATAAATTCATCCAAAAATGTTAAGAAAAAGGGAAATTACAAATTTCAAAAGGAAAAAAAGAAAGAATTTTGAAGTCACTAATTATTAGGTCCTTCACTCATCAATCCGACAAAGTGCAGCAAGTTGATGGTAGTCGTAGTCTAATGACCAATCTGCTCAGACAAACAGACCACCCGTAGCCCCTAACCTGTGCCCGCCCATTTGGTTTTTGCCCTAAATGGAATGGATCTCTTAGTTATGCTGGACTCTGACCTGAGTCCCCATGGCGTTTTTCCCCAAACGCAACCTAATAAGTTGGCAAAACCAATACAAGATTAAGACCCATTCCCATCATTCTATGCCTGACCCCGGCCCAACCTGGTTTCTTGGGAAGCCTATTCCCACTGCACTCACTGCCTTTGTGCTAGAACAAGAGACAGTGTGCTGCTTCTTACAAGACTGAGAAATGAGATTATTACCAAACAATAACAGCGAGCTAGAGGTAGAGCGCTGAGTATAGGACAACCAGCCCAATCAACATCAAAATAGTAGTTAATAAGAGAGCATTTGAAGGGCGTAGCAAAAGACCGTAATGCAATGTACCAGCAACATACCGTAAAAGGCGTTTTGACTGCTGCAAAATGATGAGGCCGAAGGGGACTGCAAATTCTGGTTAGCAGTGTTAACAACATAAGGAATATCTGGATGCATTACTAATGGAGCTGTCAACTAAAGAGTCCAAATACGAAAATAGAAGAAGACACCAGTGTGGCAACTGGCCTGCAACCAATTAGGCCGGTCCAATCAAGAATATCCCGAATATACTTAGCTTGAGAAATATAAAGACATGCAGAAGTGTGAGGAAAAGGTGAACATTTCCAAGATCATTAATAGAAAACTCAGAGCATATATATAGCAGGTTAGAAAACCATGATAACAAAGAAAATCAGAATCTGTAAGGATAGTATCAGAAGAAGATATATATATTGATTACCATATTCATAAACAAATAAGAGTCATCAACTCGGCTATTATGAAATTCATGAGAGATGAGAAAGTGGCCAAAGCAGGCAAACCAAGCACCGGGTGCTTAACCTTACAAAACTTACAGACATAATTGGGGATAGTGAGAGTCCTGAAAGCCTTGCGGTTGCTCAGTTGCTCCATATAAATAGTCTCAGTCAATAAACCATTAAGAAAGGCATTGTTAATGTCAGACCAATGAATATGCCATCCACAAGATAAAGGTAATAAAGGAAAACACCAGTTTAACAGTAGAAGGACGAATCAGTTGATTGAATGTCTCACCATAGTCCACACCATAAGACTATGTAAAACCTTGGCTACCAAACGAGCCTTACATTGATCAAGAGAGCCATCAATTTTCTACTCAATCTGACACAGTGTTATCAAAAGCGCAAAAAAGCTCTAAGGTCCATTGAAACTTTAAGTACAAAGTGCAAATAAAGCTCTAATTTATTTCAAATGGTGCATCTAGTAAGTCTCATTATTAATGGATCAGCTTTGTTCTCGTTCTTTTAGTTATTCCGACAGTTTTGCTTTTGCTGCTCTATGTTTTATGCTCTTAAAAAGGAGTCTTAAGTGATTTAAGGGTCTCAACTGAATACAATCACGGGAGAACATATTGACTGCTGAGGCAACTGGATAATGTTCTGCAAGAGGTATCTTTTGTACATTTCTATGTTACTATATTCATTCTACGTGACCAAGTAGCTAAATATTGTCAAGATTTTATTCTAGTGCTTTTCCTTTTGCCTTTTGAAACTTATCAAAAAGGAAATATTGTAGCTTTGTTATGTACGCTAGCAGGTTAGAAGCTCCTATTAGTTGAGGAAGGGAAGTAGAAACTATAGGAGGAAATAGATCTGCTAGAATTATATCTCCAGAAGGTAGTTGTTTTTTTCAATTAAAAACTAGATTGGCAGTATATACTGTCTTTTACTTACTATGTGAACTTTCACAAAAGTAGAGAAGAAATATGAATATGATCTTATTTGTGCAGGTTCAGGTGTGAAGCATGAAAAGATAAGACAGGAATACCAGAAACAGACCTCAGGCTTGCGAACCTTGAAAAATGGATGGTGGCTACCAGGTGCAACATTCCTCTGTGGTATTCAGCCAACAGACAAAAAACCATCTCTCAGTTAGGCCATTCATGGAATTTCCTGACAGAATGCTACATGGATCCTTGTGGTGGATCTCATCACCTCAGCAATGAAAACACATCAACTCTCACCTTTCTGGTTCCCAAGTAGTCAAAACTCAAAAGGAAAATACCCAACTTCCAAAAACCAAGATATTGCCATTTGCCTCATGTATTGCCAACTTCATCTCCTCCTAACTGGTGAACCAAGTGATGCAGGAATTGGAATTAGGTTGCCTGAATAGTACAAAATGTTATAGCAGAAACAGGTGCTTGATAAACTAGTGAACAGTTGAAATATGCATGAAAAGGTTGGTGTACATAGTGGCTGATTTGATTTGTGAAAAATTCTTGGCATTAAGGTGTTGTAAAATATCAAGTGCATGTCTTGATCATAATAAGTTTACCTCAATATGTGGTAGAAAATGGTTCTACTGAAATATGCAGCACAAGCTGTTAATCAAATATTTTTTTCAATAATTAAATTCAGGGCATATTTTACAAATTCTCCTATTTTATATAGCAGATATTGATGACTTAGCGGTCAACTATGGTGAAAGATCATCTATTCTGTTAACTGTTCGAAGCCTATCTATGTTGATTCCCTATCTCTACAGAAATATGTAAAAGGGGAAGAAGAAAAACAAAGGTAATATCTATGCTGAATGTGAATCCATACAACTGCCTTTAGGCATAACGTGAACAGGTGAATCCTCGTGTAAGCATATTAAATGACTAGCTTCTATTCATTAAAACAAATATAATGCCTTCAAATGGGTAGAAGAAAAGGCAGAAAAATATAGGATATGAGGCAAGTAACCAATCAGCATTTCAGATCACATTCTTAAAGCTAAAAATAAACTGCATAATATTGAAGAAATTAGTTAGTGAAACAATTTAAAATAAGATAAAACAGCACTTAGTCTCAGCAGATTGTCTATAAGTATTAATTACCAAAAAGTAAAATCTACATCACTCTCTTCAACTGTCGTCTTCAGGCATTACATCGTTTACGTCAACTGCAAAAGTGTGTTCCTCATCACAACCTAGATAAGAATCACACATGAAATAGAGTTTGTACTTCCTCGTTCCAGCTTCAGCAGGGGAGGTGAAATCAAGCTTGATCCTTGACTCCCTCCGAAGATTAACCCTCTTAATAGCTACAAGTTGGTTGCTTTTAATATCACCAACAACAAGCCACCATCCTTCTTCCTTGTCTTTAGGGTATCTAGGCGCAAGCACAGGTCCAGTCTCAAATCTACGCTCAAGAGTTACCTGTAAAGTCACATTGTCTCCTGCTCTCACATTACCACCGTCCAGCATATCATATGTCAAATCAATGTATGGATATCGCTTGCAGATACGATCAATATCCACAAGCTGTGACTCTGATATTTGCAAGAGCTCATGCCTCTCATCATCTCTCATCTCCACTAAATCAAACACACTCTCTACACTCTTTCCTGGATTCTCTTGGCACTTCTTAGCCAATTCCTTTGTGAAGTGTGGAAGTTGAAGAAGCTCAGAATCATGCCCCCACATTCCTTGAGTGATCATCTGGCTCGCTTCCATTGCTAGAAGTGCTAGATTCAGCCATCCATTACTGGATATTACATCAACCATTGCTTGAAGCAACCTACTAGCAGAAAGAAGTACCTCTTGCTGGTCAGAAGCAAGATTTCCATTTGCCTAGAGAAGTGGGCTTGTAACAGAGCATTAGCCTTTACATGAGGGTCTGTGTATTTGGGATTCCCAAAAGAGAAGCGCTGATGATTAATTAACCTTCTTATCAACTCCTCTTCACCGGGTCTTATTGGAAGCTGTTCATACTCCTTTGCTGAAGTCAAAATTTCAAGCAAGCCCTTCAACTTCGTTGTGGAGGTCAAAGAAGAGGTAAAACGTTCTATTGTCGTGTAACTGATGTAATAATATGATGCAATCAATCCATGATTCAGGGGTGAAAGCAAAATGTCATCTACAACAGTAACACACTTGCATGACTCCAAGTCACTGATAGTATTCTCCACCAGCTCTGAGAGGTGATCCGAAATATGCCTGTGACTAACACCCTGCAGATTATAGTAGTTTAGATTCTGAGTGAGCCTTCTGTACATAAATGCCCATGTAAGGTAATCTACTGCATCCTGCTTGTTCTGAATAACTCCAACAACAATCTCTGTGTTGAAATTGTCATGGAGATAGTGCTGTAAATGGCTCTCAACTGGGAATGCTTCATACAAGAAATTCTTGTAGTAGTCCTTGCATGGTGCATGGCAGAGGATGACACACTTCCCCGAGCTATCTACAAGAGGTCGACTGGCATGACCCATCATCTGCAATAAATCACTCACTGGATAGCCACTGTGCACATTTTCCCTACCATCATGGTACTGCGTTCCCATAACCACCACCAGCTGGGCAGAGAGGCGCACCCCCCAACACATTTTACTGCTCATCACACATACTTGAATCCATCCAGTTTCAAACAATGTCTTCACTATATCCTGATCTGTGCCAGACAAGCCTTCATGCAAGTAGCCCACACCATACTTCAGTGTTTCTTTTAGCACAAGCTCGTTGATTCTCTCCACAAAAGTCTCCAGCTCTGTTTCAATTTCAGCAAAAACACAGGTGTGCCTTTGTTGTCCATTCTTGAGTAAGTCATGAGATCCACCGCAGCAAGGCGTACAAACTTCCTTGTGGGGACATACACTATTGCTGGTTTTCCTTTCCTTGCATGTTGTACTATTGCAGTGTACGTGAGTTTTGTCATGGCTTGTATCCTAGCCTCAAAGTTAGCAATGTCAACACCCTGAATATGTATGTCCAGTGGCACAGGCCTGACACAAGGAGCAAAGTTGAAAAGTCCATGAAATGTAGCCCCAATCCATTGCCCCAAATCCTTGGCATTAGCCAGGGAAGTTGACAAAGCAACAATACGAAACTTGTTCTCAACTTGGCTTGAGATAAATCGCATCCGAGAGACAATCACCTCTAGCACTGCACCGCCTTGGCCACCAATCAGGTGCAGTTCGTCAACAATGAAAATACTTACTTGTCTAACATACTTGAGTTGTTTCCAATGGCGGGCTAAAGCATCCCATCTCTCAGGTGTGCTAATGATTAACTGACCCTTCTCTAACAGTTTCAAATCAGTCGTCGTTTCCCCAGTTAATTCAACCACTCTCATTACAAGAGAGTCCCCAAATTTCTTCTTCCAATCACTGTATCGCTCCTTAGCAAGAGCCTCAAGGGGAGCTATATACACTGCACGGAAAATACTATCAGGTCCTTTCTGATGATTTCTTAATATGGAAAGTTCAGCACAAATGGTCTTCCCACTACCAGTTGAAGCTGCAACCAAGACGTTGTCATCTGAGTTGTACAAGACTGTAAAAAACCTGAGTTTGAACTGGATTGAAATGCTTAAAATCTTGATAAAGCGCTTCATAAGCTGGATTCCTCAATGCAGTAACTGGTAGAGGTTGCAAGTCTAGCAACTCGATGGGAGGAGGATACTTCTCTGGTAAAATCAGGTGCCGGAAAGGTACTGGTAAAACAGTTTGGGACCCTAGCCATCTGTCAGACACAACACGGATGAAGTATTGAGGAGGCAATGGTTCATAAATTGGGACACTGAAGTTCAAAGTATTGTCCTCATTAATATACTGCTTCTTCAGCATGAAATATTCATGATGAAGAATTCACTCCCTGTCGTTATCTTCTACAATAACCCAGAAGGGTTCTACATAACCATGGACCTTGTCCTCCACTGGAAATCTGGTGTGATAGTCAATTCTACCCTCAGGATAGAGTGAGTAATTGGTTGAACATGTGCTGCAAGGTTGAGCTTTGGGAACCGATGAATGAATTTGTGAAGTGTTCTTCCCTGCTTCGGGAAACGAATAAGCTCCCCTCACTCTTGAGATGAAAGATCATAATACCGCTCCTAAGCCACATCTTTCTTCTCCAATCTCATCAAGATTTCATTTGGAATGCCATGGAATTGACGAAGTGGTGTCTGCACACTCCACATCCTCTTAATTATCATCTTGCACCATTTCAAAGCCTTATCAGCTAACAGAGCCCATCCTCTTTTCAGAACTATCTCAAAAAGGGCTCGCATCAGACGTGCAACACTCTGAGTTATATAGACCATGTCCGATGACAAAGACAGCTCTTCAAGCTTCAGCTGTGAAATATATGCCTGCAGTAGAACATTGATCTTGGCAACTGGCCTCCTCAAGACTCTCTTTTATAGGAATGGGAACAGGATCCAGAAGCTTCGCCAATTCCATTTTCTCATCCTGCCTTACTGTTACACATTTGAACTCCTCACTGAGAGAGAAGAGTCTACAAAGCTCAATGTCACCCATTGTTGGTTTCAAGTGCTCATTGTATGTGGAAATTGTCCCACGAGTTATGTAGTAACAGCTAGCAATGCGACCGAAGTCAGTCACCTGGAAATATCCACTCTTCCTATCATACTTAATCAGGTTGTTTTTGTCCAGTAACGCAGCTGCAGAATGAACCAAGTCAGCACACCTTTCCTCCAAAGCATCTTCAGTTTTGACACCAGCAGTAGCAAGACCATGAAGACTGGGATTTCGTACCATTCGAACATAGAGGTAAGTATAGAGGATTCACTTGCATGCCTCTTTGACATTCTGCACCGTCCCAAGGACAATCTCTGCATTCAACTGATCAGGCAACTTAGATATGAACTGACTTTCGATAGGAAGTTGCTGATTCATTAAAGAAAGATAATATTTCAGTGAACTGTGTCCAGTTATGATGATTCCTTCTCCATAAGTGTCGTATTGAGACCTTCCAGCACGGCCAAGCATCTGCATAACATCAAGGGGACTCAGTTCAGTCCAGGCTCCTTTCTCAGGGTTGTATATCTGAGTGCCTTTGATAATGACAGTACGTGCAGGCAAATTGACACCCCAAGCTAAGGTTGCTGTTGACACCAGAACTTGCACATTGCCCTTAGCAAAGAGGTCCTCCACAAGTTGACGATCGGTCCTAACCAACCCCGCATGATGAATTGCGAAACCATGATAAAAGGTCCTTGAGATCATTGTTCTTGACAAGATCTGTGTGAGACAGAAGAATTTCTCGATTTAAACTATTCTCCTTTAAAAACTTACCTAGTGTGTCATTAGCAAGTGTAGTATCTCGTATTGCACGAGCTGTTCTAGTTGTTTCCTTCCTTGAGTGGACAAAAATAAGCACTTGCTGCTTTCCTGCCACACTGGTTACCTTCTCATAGCAAACATCATTCATCAGCTGGAATCTCTGCAACGGCTTCTTAACAGTAATTCCAATATACTGTTGAGCCAACGGGACAGGCCTGTAACTATTGTCAAAATGGAAGAGGCCTTTGTTCAGATCAACTCTCATAAACTCTGCCACATCCTCAAAATTTAGAAGTGGACAACCCAACCAGCCGGATATGCTCTTTCGTGGTCTCAATTTGTCTGATAGCTCTTGCAATTAAACATTCCAAAACAGGACCTCTGTTGTCATGCAGGAGATGTATCTCATCAATTATCAGAAGTTTAACAAGCTGTGTATATGTACGATCACCCGACTTTCTGGTTATGATATCCCATTTCGCCGGAGTTGTCACAATAATTTGAGTTTCTTCAATCTGTTGACGAGTTAGTGACTGATCTCCACTCAATTCTTTCACAGTGACACCATAGTGTTCCAAACGCCTGGAGAGATTCCCAACTACTTCAGCAACAAGGGCTTTCTTTCATTGGCGCCACATAGACAACCTTATAATTGTTATGATTGAAAGATCCATCTTCCTTACGGTTCAATCCAATTTGATGAAGTATAGTGAGCATAGCTACATTAGTCTTGCCAGCTCCTGTGGGAGCACACAGTAAGATGTTCTCAGGAGAAAATAGGGCAGTTTCATATACTTTACTCTGCACCCTGTTCAATTGGATCATCCCAGTGAAAGCTGGTTGTGCCCACTGTGGAAGGGAAGAGATGTTCACAAGCTTTTCTCCGGGAGCTAATGGCTTTGGCTTCAATGCTGGCACATGAACTTCCTCATTACCCTTCATATGATTCCTATACGATCCTGCCAGGAGCTCACAGTTTTTATTTGTCATCAATAAACCACCCTGATGGAAGGCAAGGCTGTCAAGATCGAGCAATGAATGCTGGCCCATCAACCAACCATTATCAAGATCTTCACCATCTGCACGAGATGCATCCTTAAGTCGCCTAGCTTCTTCCCTAAAGCTTTTCTCCAAATTCTTCTGTCTCTCTTTCACAGCTTCCTTAGTAGTAGCATGCAACTGTTGTAATATTGCAGCATGATCTGGCCCCAACCCCAACATCTCTTGTTCGATTTTCTTCCTCTTTTTTTGGTCTTCAGCCCTTGCGAGACGAGTACACCACACTACCTTTAGCCGGTTTCTCAGAAGATACTTGATGAGATTAAACTTGTCATATTGCAGATGCACCAGCAACTTTGTTTCCACGTCACGATCATCACCACTTTCAGCAAGAATTTTAAGAACCTCTTCAGCAAGCTTTTGACTATGTTGCGGATCAATCTTCTGCTGCTCATAAGCTTGAGAAATCTTTCTTTGAAGCCAATAAGCATCTATATACAGAACATTCAAAGCCATCCCCTCATCAGCTTCGTGCAATATCTCATCATCAATGCCGCCACTGCCCATCTGCATAATGCCAGCAACATTACCTTCCAGCTGCACATACTCATCCTCTTCTTCATCATCATGAACTGCTACACCAACATCATCATCATAAAGCACTTCATCATTACATTGATAATCAGTAATAAATCTTCCAATTGACACAAACTTATCAAATACCTGTTCGATACGGATACATTCAACACCTTCTCAATCTCCATCTTTTTACTTATCAGAATTACCATTGTTTAGCACAGCCAAAATCTCATCAGCCGCCGCACTCATAATGTTGAGAGGCTTTCCACATAATTGATGCTGAATCAAACTGAGCATGCACTCGTAAGCAGCCCCAGTTTCCTTAGTTTTCGGCTGGTAAACTCCTCCTTCCTCTTCCCTCCAATTAAGAACAGAACTTTCTTCTCCAGGAATCCTCCGTCTCTTCTTGTTCTGCATAGTGGTCTCAGAGACAACAAATCGTTCCCGCTTCTTCTTCTGAATTTTCCCCGGCAGCGAACTCCGGTAAACACGATCTCCAAACTTTTTGGGATCAATTTTCCCATACGGAGACTCAGCTTCACCGGAAGGTTCATGCAGCCCGGAATAACTTACGATCGGAATCTGTCATATTCAATCGGAACTCGGAAAATCAAAAGTTACCGGCGAAGTTTTTGTTCCGAATTGAGTTTTAGTGATAAACGAATTAGTTGGATGCCCATATTTATAATGCTACAAAACCCAAATTGACTAGAAGAAAGTAATTACTATGAATTAAGATTACCAAAAGCTAAACAGTTTAGTATTACTAATTATAATTCTAAAATACTTGGAGAAGAAGATAATTATTGTTTGGAGACCAAGTTAACTAGGAGCCGACCTAATTACTTTGGGATTAATCTAATTTAGATATCAAAATATTTACGGGGAGACGTTTTATTCCTATTGATAGGAGGGTTTCCTATACATTTATATGACATCAAAATTGTGATAAAATCTTTCTTGAATTCCTTGTTGAATTCTGATTGTGTATTATTTTATAACAAAAAAGGATACCTACAAAAGAAAGTAGGAATCTTTGTATATTCTCGAGAAAAGGGTCAAATGCCCCCTCAACCTTTAGCCATATTTTCAACTACACACTTAACCTTTTCGGGGGTCCTATTACCCCCCTGAACCTTTTTATTTTTATATTATTTCACCCTCAAACGCTGATGTGTCCACCTAAACCAGATTTATAAAAAATGTTTGTATACACACGCTGTCCACGTATATATTAGTGGACCCCATGACTTTACACGACTCACATATTGACACGTGTCATAAAACTTTACCTTTACCTTTGAACCAAATTAACCCTTATTCTTCTACCTTTACCTTTGAACCAAATTAACCCTCATTCTTCTTCCTTAGATTAATTCTACGATCTTGTTCCTAAATCTCTAGTTCTTTTTCCTTTTCTCTACGATCTTCCATTATTGACGTTGCTTGGAAGCTTAGTTACTATTTCTTCTGAGAAAAGGTTAGATCTTTACTAGCTAAATACTATTTTGATTTAGTGTTTGATTAGGGTTTTATTTTTACTGCGTATTCAAATGCTATTTTGACTGGTGTGTTGTAGTGTGGAGGTTTTTAGGGCCTTTTAATGTTTATTAGGGTTAGTTCTAATTGAACGTTATTCTTTACCAACTGAATGTTATGTTGATATTTGATTTTAGTTTTGATGGTAGTGTTGATTTTTAGGACATTTGTTGCACAGGCATTCAAATGCTATTTTGATATGTGTGTCGTTGTATGTAGTTTATTAGGGGTTTTAATAGTTATTTACTTGTTTTCGTGAATTTATATAGTCTTGTAGTTTACTGGTAAAGTACAACCTCAAAAAGTAGAGTTTCTCATTCCTTACTAGTGTTACCTCTGTTCAGGTAGGAGATGAGTGGATTTACTTTGGTTACTTTAAGATGGTATCATGGTGGAGTATTAGATTTGAGTAGTGGACAAGTAGTTTACAGTGGTGGGCAAGTTACAGAGTTTTTGGATGTTGATGTGGATAGACTGTCCTATTTTGAATTAAGAGGCTACATTAAAGAATTAGGATACACAACAACTTGCACATTTAGTATTAAACCTCCTAACAGTGGTATTTTGGAAGATATTCATAATGATATGGATATTTTAGACTTAAGTTGTTCTTTGGAAGATGGAGATATTGTGGAGGTATATGTAAAGCACTTGATTGATGATGCAGTTGTGGACCCCACCCTTATTTTATTAGAAAATGTTCCTCATGGGTATATGGAGGAATCTGGTTCAACTTTTAATAAAGTAAATGAACAAAGTGGGGTAGGTGAAGACCCTTTTACTACCTTTGATACTAGATCTGCTTCTACCCCAACTCCTCCCACCACAACTTCTTCTCCTAGATCTCCTTTCACTACCACAACTCATTCCACTACAACTGCTGCTCCTAAATCTCCTTCCACTAAAACTCCACCCACTACAACTGCTGCTCCTAGATCTCCTTCCACTACAACTCCTGTCACTGCTGCAAATCCTAGTATTGAAGATGCTGATGATCTAGTTTCAGGCCCTGTTGAATCTGATTTCTTAGAAAAAGAGGGTTCTGATTACTCAACTGAAGATAGTGTCGAGTCTGAATGTGGATTGGTGGGAGATGATGATGAGGACTATGGTAGTGATGTACATGAAGAGGTTAGGGAGTTGAGGGCTGAAAAAAGATCTTTTCAAAGAAGAAAAAGAAAAGAGAGAGTACCAGTTGATACTGAAGAGGTACCAGTAGGTGAAGCTGGAGCAGATTTAGGTTTTGATGAAACTCAAACAGGTAAAATAAGTGTTGAAGGAAGATTAGGAGGTGATGAGCCTTATTTTGCAAGTTCTGATGATGGAAGTTTTGAAATAGATGGAGATGAATTTAGTGATGAATGTGTTGAATCTGAAAGAGTACATTTACCAAGAACTGTAAAAAGAAGGAGGAGACCAAGTAATCAGAAAATTATACATGATCCTACTGCCAAGAAAGTTGTATGGCAGTTGGGTATGGTCTTTGCAGATGTGAATGAATTTAGAAGAGCAGTTAGTAAATATGTTGTCCAGAAAAGAGTTCAAATAGAGAAGTGTGTGAATGAGCCAAAAAGAGTTAGATGTAGGTGCAAGGAAGGTTGCCCATGGCTTTTGTTTGCATGTCTTGACAAAACAACAAATGATTTCATGATAAAGACTTACAATCCAAAGCATAGTTGTAACAACACAACTAGAAATTATTTGTGTAATGCAAAGTTCATATCTACACACTTTAGAAAAAAGATTAATGAGCAGCCAAATATAAGAGTTTTCAAGTTGCAAGAGTTGGTAAGGAAAAAATTTAAAATTCATGTTGGCAAGACTACTGTTAGGAGGGCAAGAGCTAAAGTGTTGAAAGATATCATGGGTGATCATATTGTGGAATTTGGCAAAATTCTTGACTATAAAAATGAATTGTTGAGCACCAATCCAGGGAGCACTTGTGTTGTTAAACTTGGTGAACCTGATGCTCTTGGTAGGCCAATATTTCAGAGCTTTTACATATGTTTTGATCCATTGAAGAAGGCATTCCAAAATTGTAGAAAGTGCATAGGTTTAGATGGTTGTTTTCTTAAAGGAGTTTGTAGAGGACAATTGTTAGTTGTTGTGGCCAAAGATGGTAATAACCAGATGCTGCCACTTGCTTGGGCAGTAGTTGAGTATGAAAAGAAAGAGACATGGACATGGTTTATCAAACTATTGAAGGAAGATCTAGGACTAGGAGATGGTGAAGATCTCACCCTGATTACAGATATGCAAAAGGTATGTGTACTATTTTATTTTGTATTTATCTTTATCAATTTTCATATATTTGTTATTATAACATATCTAGAACTATTACAGGGATTAATAGGAGCAATTTTAAATATTTTACCTCTTGCTGAACATAGAATGTGTGGTAGACACATCTTAGCTAACTGGGCTAAAGACTGGAGAGGTCTCCAAAGAAGACAACAGTTTTGGTCTATTGCAAAGAGTACCTTTGAATCTCAATTGAGGAAAAATGTTGCAAAGATGAAGTTACTTGGTCCAGAAAAAATGATGGATGATCTTATGTACTACAACATAGAGTACTGGTGTAAGGTTTACTTTAATAGTCAAGTAAAATGTGATTCTGTAGACAACAATATGTCTGAATGCTTTAATTCATGGATCTTGGCAGCTAGGCATAAGACAATTATTACTATGCTTGATAAGATAAGAGTAAAGATGATGACAAGAATAACCAAGTTAAGAGAGTTCACAAATACTTGGATGTGTGATTTCTCTCCAATGTCTTTGAAGGTACTACAGGAGAATATTGATAGGTCAATGAATTGTAATATTGAATTTAATGGAGTTGAGGGATTTGAAGTGAAAGAAGGGTCATTTCAACACAGTGTGGATCTTGGTAGGTGGACTTGTAGTTGTAGGGTATGGCAGTTAAAAGGCATACCATGTGCACATGCTGTGGTTGTCATTTACTTTAAGAAATGTGAACCTCTTGACTACATTGACAACTGCTATAGTAAGGCAACTTACTTGAGGACTTATGCCAATGTCCTTCAACCTGTCACAAACATAGGGATGTGGCCTGTATCTACTAACCCCACAGTTGCACCACCAGAAATAAAAAGCATGCCTGGCAGGCCAGGTAAACTTAGAAAGAAGGAAGCTGGTGAGAGTAAAAAATCTGGAAAGCTACCTAGAACTGGACTTGCCATGACATGTAGTAACTGTAATGTTAGAGGCCACAACAAGAGAGGATGTCCACAAAGGGTTGAGTCATCAACAAGGGAAGAACCATCAAATATAGACAAGGAAAATGGCAAAACTTCAGGTTTAGGCAGACCAAAGGTAACATCTTTACCTTTATTTTGGTATGTGATAGAGATCTCATATGTAATATACAATTATTTTTAACTATATTTATAGAAAGCACAAACAGAAGGTGAGCATTCTACAAAGAGGTCAAGAGGAAGATCACCTGCAGCACCTAGTGCATCTCCAGGACCTGCAAAGAGGTCAAGAGGAAGACTACCTGCAGCACCTAGTGCATCTCCAGGACCTGCAAAGAGGTCAAGAGGAAGACCATTGGCAGCACCTACAAAAGGTGCAAGAGAAAGACCACCTATTGCACCTGCAACACCTAATGCATCTGCAGCACCTGCAAAGAGTGCAAGAGGAAGACCACCTGCAGCAGCTAGTGCACCTCCTACATGTCCATCACTTGCTAATTACCATGTTGGATCTTCTACACCTACTGATTACCAGTTAACTAATAGTAACAAAGGAAGAGGAAGGGGTAGGGGAAACACAACCTCATACAAAAGACAAACAGTCATTGGAATGGGTGTGTTTCAAGATGAAAATGGATTCAAAGCTCTCAATGTAAGTGTTTTCTATTGATTCAATTATACTATTTTTTTAATGTTTAACTACAAACTCAACTCACTCACTAATTATTTCATAATTTGAATACAGCCTGGGATGTCAAGTTGTAAGATCTTCTCTACTGGTACAACAAAGGTGACAAAATCTGCTGATGTTACTGGTGATATTGGTTACAAACCAAGTACTGCACCCAAGTTGAAATGGAATGGAAAAGCAGCAATCTCAACAAGAAAACTTCAAGAAATGAGACTGGAACAAAGAAAAATCAAAAGGAAGTAGTTCATGAAAATATTTCCCATTTTGAATGATGATGTATTAGTATTGAACATCAAATTATGTTTTTATTTTTGGTTTTTGGTTTTTTATTGTACTTTGACCTTATGTGAGGCCTGTTTTACAATCGATTATGTCAATTAAAGGCCTTCTATTTTACAAATGGTGTTATGTTTATTCAATTTCTCCCGTATTTGTTGTAATATAGACACTACTATATCAACTACTTTATCCGAAAAGATTCATATATTGATATACAAAATTTCTCATATTACATATGATAACCAAAAGAGAGTTTCAACTCCTTTCACTACTCACTACTCACATACGTTATGGCAATTCAATTAGTTCAATACTTGAATGAACCCTACTTTGAAATAGGTTGTTGATGAACAAGGCAACAACACAAATCAAAATACACAAAATGACCTTCCAATCAAACGTACACCATTTCAACTTTCTTCGTTTGAACCTCTTCTCTACTGTCAAATTATCAATCAGAACTTGTTGCTCATTGATTTGAATCTGTCTCCTCCAAACTTCATCTTCCAACTCTTTGATTTTGTTCACCAATTTTGGGAGGATAAATTGGGATCGTGGATCGATTTCTTCTCTGTCTCTCCATCGGAAAAAATGACAATTGTTCTCCTGAAAAAATCAAAAAAATATATATTAATGTTATTAACATTCACATCAATTAAACCCAATAAAATCAAACAACTGAAGAAAATTCACATACACCATAGTAGGGGCAAGACCAAAATCGTCTTCCGGGATTCGACTTCGACCAAGAAGTCTGCATATGCAACAAACTTCCATGTTTGCATCGTATTATGGTTTTGAGCATTGGGTCTGATTCTTCCATGCATAGCTTATTCAATTTTGCATTTGACATTCCTAACCCTAATAACACAAAGTGAAAAAAAAAAATCAAGCTGTTGAATTGGGAAATCCGAGAAAATTGCAAACCCTACATTCAATCTTAGTTGGAGAAGATACAACAACTAAATTCAAGCTTTGAAAATGGTGGATGAAAAACAAAGAAGAGAGAGAGCTTTTGTTCAAGAACAAAAGAGATGGAGATAAATGAATTGAAAAAAGAATAAAAAATAAATGTATGGGTTATATAAAGAGTAAAGTTACCGTTGGGAGGATTATTTGGACTCCACATGGACATTTTATTACATTGTTACGCGCCTCACGAAGGTGAGTTCACGTATGTGGACACATCAGCGTTTGAGGGTGAAATAATATAAAAATAAAAAGGTTCAGGGGGGTAATAGGACCCCCGAAAAGGTTAAGTGTGTAGTTGGAAATATGGCTAAAGGTTGAGGGGGCATTTGACCCTTTTCTCTATATTCTCTAAGGTCTCCTCCTTCGTTTTCATTAGGATTATGATATTTGAATTTGAACTATCTTTGAATAATGAAAATATTATCTATAATTTTAAACATCAAACAACTAAGATGATTGATTTTTCAACGTGTGAATGTGCATCATTTATTAATATATAAACATAATAAATATACCATTCAAATTAAAAAGTAATTAAATATTAGAAAAACATAAATTTTATAAAATAAACTAGTTGCTTGATAAATAAAATAAAATATATATTTGCTAATGATGATGGAGATGATTTGTAGTGGTGGACATGGTAATGATTGGTGTTAGTGACTAGTAATGATGGTTGGGAATTGGGATAGTATATATAGTTGATGTTGTAGTGATTGATGTAATAGTGTCGGTTGATAATGATTGCGACAATGAGGTTGTTTGATATTAGTAATTGGTGGTATTGATGGTGATGGTTAATGATGTATTAGTGGTAGTGTTGATTTTAGTTATTACGATGGAGATTATTGGTAGTAGAAATTGGTTGCAATGGTTGGAGTGACTCACAGTGGTGGTGGAAGTTACAATAGTGATTATGGTGGTGACAATAGGTATAATAATAAAATTGCCGAAAGAGTTTCCTTTGAATTGACTATAGTAGTTGGGGTAGTGATGGTTGCTAGTAATGATTGTGATGACAAAGATTGTTGGTGGTGACAATAAATATATTATCGAGAAAAATGACTCTATTATGGATCGCCCAAGTTGTGCTTCACAAAATCATTTGAGACTGAACTTTGTTTGAGAAATAATTTAAAAGTTATGGTTATAAATATCATTTTGTATAACATTATATTTGTCAAAACAATGAAAATTTCAACACTAGAGACTCCTCAGTAAATTTCAGAACCTGAAAATGCAATAAGTAATTTTCTGTCCAAGTCTTTTGGTCTCACATTTTTGTGCTGCCAAAGAAAGCTTGCATTGAGAGCCTATTGTCACGTCCCGCCACATCACAGTGAAATTTTGTGTTCGAATAGGGGTGGAAGGATCTAGAGTTGTGGAGAGGTTTCCGGAAGACTCTAGAACCTTTTAGATTATTCAAGAAGGCTCTAGAATAACTTAGAAGGCAATGGAAGGTCCTAGATAGTTTCCAAGAAAGCCTTGGAATTCTCTAGAATGTGTAGAGAATTCTAGAAGAGGGACTAGATATTTTCTTGGAAAGCTTTAGAATTTCCTAGAATTAGTAGAAGATTCTAGGGAGTGACCAAAGTGTAAATAGTTTAGGGACTTGTAAAGTAAATATTAATTACATTTTAATCCCTAGGAGGTAGTATAAATAGAGGTGCCCCTCATTTGCAAGGCACCATCCAAGCAAGCAACCATCCAACAAAGTGTAAGCAATTTTCCAAGCAATATAAAGCTTTCTTCCAAATCTTTCTAAGTCTTTCTTTACATTCTCTTAGTGATCTTAGTTTCAAATGGCTTACTTGAGCTTACAAGATCGTGAAAGATTTGTGAGTAAGTTATCAAGTGCCGCACGGAGCATTAGTGAGACTCTAAGTCCGTGACACTATGTAAGAGATTTCTATGGACAGAAGAAGTACACTTCAAAGAAGACCTTGATTTCATGGGAAAATCTGCAGGAGAACTCAACATATCGAACATACAAGCCTGAAACAAAGGTGCAGTTTGTAAGCTTCTTCGGAACGTGAGCAAAAAGAAAGAAAGGATGTGGAATTCAATGGGTGCACCTATGCTATGGGAAGCAAGGAACTATTTGGGGCACTAAAGTTGCTCAAGCCTCATGGATGGTACATAAAATCCTTAATGCGCATGGGTATTTCACCAGCCCTTGCATGAATATGGGTTGTGGTCGAGGCTATGAATTCATTGGACCTGCCAATCGAATGCATTGTAACTGTTTTACTTAAAAGATATGTAAAAGGAAAATGACTGAGTTTTCGAAAAACCAATTAAACTTATAGTTTAATAGAAATCGGGTTTCCAAAGGGACAGAGTCGCCGCATAATTTTTTAACAAAAATCAAGAAAAATATTAAAGGGTTTTCAATAGATTTAAACAGATAAAACCAATTGAAAATAAAAAGGGTTCGAAGTTCAAATGTACATTCCGAGAAGGTGTTAGGCCCTCGGAATGCCCGCTAATTTGCGGTTGACTGACAATTTAACTAAAAGTGATTTTTGACTAACTTTGAAATTTCAACTAAGTAAAAGAACTCCTAACGACTTTAACTAATTTTAAAATTTTGACTGAGTAAAAGAACTCAATTTATTTTAACTAATTTTTTTTCGAAATTATAAATAAGTAAAAGAACTCATTTATGACTATTTTTTTATTTTTTTTATTATTATTATCTTAAGGGGGATAAACTAAAGGGGAATTTTTCTAAGGGAAATGACTTAAGGAGATAACAAGACCAAAATTAAATAAAAGCTAAGTAAACAAATTATATGAATGAATATTTATTTTTAAAAAATATAAAGGAGAAATGACTACCTTTGGGGTTTAATTAAATTTAACCATAAGAAATGAAAACGTTAGTCAAACGAATAAAACAAAGCGTAGGCAAGAAAATTGAATTTTGGGCCTTTGCTGCGTTTTTGGGCCTCCTTCAGCCCATTTTCACTCCCAAACACCTGTGTATACATCAAAGGTATATCGTTGTATATGGGTCGTATTTTGACCCCTTTTTGTGTATATCGGACTGTATATCGAATATAGACAGACCACTTCACATTTCCAGCACCTGTATCGGCTTTCCAGCCCTGTATATCGCTGTTTTTTCTATGTATACATGTGTATACACTCGTATACATCATGTCTACTGCTCTCTTTTGGGCTTTTTTAGGATCTGAAAATTCAGTTTCCAGCCCTTGTACTACCTGTAACCTGTTCACCAGCTATTTGGACTCGATAAAGAGAAGCAAAATCCCCGAAATGCAAAAAGGAAGTGGCGTCCCCACGGACTCAAGAGGGGTTCACATTCAACAAGGGAAAAAAAAAAGGAAAACACGTTAGTGAACTTAATGTTTCCAAGGACTTGAGAAAAATAGCATATTTAAAGAACTTTAACACCAACTCAATCAAATAAGTAAATCGAAACATAGAAAAAGAATTACACCAAATTAATATATTAAAATCTTGTGTAGTCAAGCAATCATTTTATCATAAAATGGGGAGTGAAATAATATAGTGAAAGCGTTAGCATTCTTTTTCTACTGCTTGGTGATCTCAAATAATGAAGGAAATATGGATATGCATTTTTTAAAAAAAAAAAATGACTAGTACATGCTTCAGGCAGCATGACAAATATATCTTTCATGGCCTAAATATCGTCGCAAATGAATCTAGCAATTCAAAAAGAAAGTCATTGTAAATGATAGACAATCCTTGCTCTTTCAATATTTAGCATATGCTTCATGACAAAATAGGGAGGAAAATGCAAACCAACAAAATTATTATAAACATTTAGCTTCAGGTTAGAATAAGTGGACAGCAAATACACTCAACAAACTATGAAAGAATGCTGAAAATGAGGAGAAATGAACGCCAAATAGACAGTTACACATTTGTAATACAAAATAGGACGGCCGTGGAATTTAATCAAGAAGAAAATGACCACTTATGCTCTCCAATCAGCAGCTACGACTACATATAGCTTCATACTAAAAGATTTCAAGATTTTCCCTCATCTCAAAGGAAGAATAGAGAACATCAGTAGTAAAATAAATGGAACCTTCAATATTCGAGATGCTAAAGCAAAAATAAAACATAGATTCGACGATATCCGAATAACAGATTTAGAAAGGTAAGATGAACCCCAAATAGAGAGCAGAGGAGTGAAGACATTAACTACAAAACAATATAACATTCAAATCAACATAAGAATGGCAAACAGAACTCATTCCGTGAACAAACATGACTTATCAAGACGACAAAAACATAGCTAAAGTTAACAACACTGTGTCGAAGTGGCGAAGACGAAAAGAGTGTTATGAAGGGGGGAAGTATTACCTTATTCCGGGCAGCGACTGGACAACAACGAGCAGAGGAGACAGCGAGCTTTTGCAACACACAAATTCGAGGTTCAAGCACCACACCAAGAGAAGCTAAACGAAACCAAATAAAAATTCTCCTGGAACCTTTGAACTTTTATAACTTTTCCCGATTCTCTTCCTAACTTTTCTCTCCAAATGTTTGGATGCAATGTTTTGACCAGTAGCTTGTGTTCCTCTCAGATTCCGACTAAAGTCTCCAATATTTTCTCTAACACCAAAAAATTTTTTTCTTTCTTTCTTTCTTTCGACTAAAACAGAGGAAAATCTTATAGAAGAGGCTCAAGCTCTAGTATGTCATTTTGGCGGGATTTTTTTTTTGAGTTGAAAAAGATGTATTTTGAAATTTGAACAATGTGTTCTTGGGTGGACTTAACCTTCACGTGATCTGGTCAGATTTATGCTCGAATGGTGAGCTCGTTTCTGAAGCCATATCTGCTATCTGCTGGACTCATATGCATTTTGATGAATATATTGAAATAGATAAAGCAAACTTGCATGAAAATGGTGTAGCATTTTGGCTGACAAAGTTGGAATTCCCTTGTATTAAAAATGAGAAAGAAGACAAGAGGGGGCTGCTTAGGATTGTCGTTTGCCAGCTGCTGTTGCTGGGTTATTTTGTTATTGAATGAGGATTTGGGCCGGGTTATGGGTTAAGGGGAATGGAGTGGGCTTGGAGGAAATTGGGTTTGGGCCGGGTCGGTTGGAAAGCAAAGGGAAAATGGGTTTGGGAGAAGAAGAAAAACAATGCAGGGTCATTTGGTGTTGGTTGTATTGTTGTTATAATGTATTATTGTTGGGCTGGCAGATTGGAATTACATTTTGGGCCAAAATATGGTCTTGCAAATATCGAGTTAAATGATAGGGTAAAAGGGGCTAAAATTGCAATAAAAAAGGTTAGGTAGATGAATTAACAATCTAGCCAAATTGAATTCTTTTAGTTAATTTAGTTAGTAATTAAATAAAACAAATTAATATAACTAACTAACGAGCTTCTTAATCTCAACACAATATAATAATTAACTCAGTTATGACTAATAACTCGAAAATATGAACTATTAAATAAATTAATTAACCAAATATTTAATTAAAACAAAATCTTTTTGAGACGACTTTCGAATAATCATAAAATATACTAATTATATACATAATTATGCAAAACATATATATGATCTAAAAATTATAAAAAGTGATAAAACTATCTTAAAATAACTTGAACAATATTTGGATTTTGTACAGTCAATTATTTAAATAGTTTGAAAAATCAAGAAGCTCGGAAATTAATTATTATTGGGGAGGGTCAAAATTGGGTGTCAACAGTAACACTCATAATGATAGACTTTACGAAGATTCCATTGGATTCTGGAAGCTGAGGCAATTGGCTGGCATGAAGTTACCAGTATTGCAAATGGAGAAGTTCTCAATAAAACAATTATACCTGAGGATTAGAGGTGATTNTCCTTAACATGAATATGGGTTGTGGTCGAGGCTATGAATCCATTGGACCTGCCAATCGAATGCATTGTAACACTCATAATGGTAGACTTTACGAAGATTTCATTGGATTCTGGAAGCTGAGGCAATTGGCTGGCATGAAGTTACCAGTATTGCAAATGGAGAAGTTCTCAATAAAACAATTATACCTGAGGATTAGAGGTGATTGCCAAAAAGTTGAGAGGAGGAAGCTAGTATGCAACAATGCTTCCAGCCCAAAATGGATCTCCAACTTTATACCTGGCCATTCATGGCAAGTTACTTACATGGCAAGTTACTTACCAAAGACAGATTAGCAGGTTAGGGTTGTGTAGAAGATGTAACTTGTGCACTGTGTGGGAATGAGAAAAAAACTATTCATCATTTATTCTTTACCTGTTCTTTCTCATCACAACAAAGATCTTACAATGACAACAAATACATTGACCAACTGTAAATCAAATTCAGGAATATTACACAAATCCTTCTATTTTATCTAGCAGGAAATTGACAAGTTAGTTGTCAACAATATTAGCAAGATTATCTATACTATTAACTACTCAAAATTCTATCTATTTTGATTCCATAGCTCTACAGAATTATGAAAGGGGGAAGCGAGAGAGGGGGAAATCGCAACATCTATAAGACTATACTAAATGTAATACTGGGAAAATTGAAGTTGTGATTGACATACATTTGTTTTCCATAGCCTTGGACAACTTTACCAATAAAGTATTCAACCCCTTTTCTCAAATAAATAGTCACCATTTTGCCTGTTAGTTAAGAAACTAGTCAAAATTATACGCTTGTTAGTTTCATTTTATCAAGCCACTTAAAATTCTATAAGAGCAGTTCTAGTAGGCTTTTCCATGACCAAATTTAGACATGCCTGTTCTTAACTTCTATTTCTCTTCTATCTGGCCATATATAAGGGTTGTATAGTAACGGTGAGGTTGGGAGAACCCTATCTTGTCCCTGAGTCCTCTACAACACAAAATTGTGATCACCTCTCACACAGATAAGATAACCAAATCTCATCAAAACTTAAAATTGTACATGAAAGATGAGTTGTTCAAGATGTTTATCCCTGTGTAAGTGATTTGACAATTACAGAATGCAGAACTATTGACAAAAAGAGAGCTACTCTGGAAATAGAGAATACCGGATATAAACATAAGAATGAGAGGAATGTGCATTACTTAAGACCTAAAGAAACTTATAGCAACATGATGGGGATATTTATCTTCAGGTATCAAGAATTACCCAGAGAAATTTCCTATCACCTTGATTTTAAACTTCTCCTAGAAACTTTCATCACTTGAGTCCAACTTTAGCTATTGGGGCAAAAACTCACACGCATTTCTTCAGGAGGTGAAAGAGATGTTTCTCCTATCACCTAGATTTCAAACTTCTTCTTGAAATTTGAATCCAGTTGAGTGGAACTTAACCGCCAGTTGGAGAAAAAGATCACAAGTAATTCTTTGGGAGGCGAAAGTGATGCATCAACAGATCTTCCTTGGATATGC
This sequence comes from Solanum stenotomum, assembly GCF_019186545.1. Taxonomy (NCBI): domain Eukaryota; kingdom Viridiplantae; phylum Streptophyta; class Magnoliopsida; order Solanales; family Solanaceae; genus Solanum; species Solanum stenotomum. The sequence goes on along the minus strand of NC_064289.1, from coordinate 6,682,726 downwards.
CTGTGATGACACAATTAATTACAGTTCACCCTGTTAGGATGTTGGGATCCCAAGCTTGATGGGAGCAAATGGCTAGGTGGTGGTGAAATATCATGGATGGTACTGGCCAATCCTATTTTTTTGGAATGGATACCTTGCATGACCAATACCAATTTTCCAAACATTTCCCTATGAACTGGTGCTATCATGTCACAACGAGTCAAAACATCAAGTGAACTGACAATTCCTCTTTTAACTAGTGTAGAAAGAGCTGTTGACACCCCTTTGGAGACTATCTCCTTCCTCTCAATATCATAGTTGTCAACCACAATTAGTAGGAACTCAAGAAGAGTACGGGTAACTTCAATATAATTGGGTATAGAGTTCACCATCAAAAGAATTGCAGGCTCAATGTTCATTACATTATCAGTGATTTCATCATAGAAAAGCCAATCATAAAACAATGCAAGCTTCAAGTTTGCTTCGACATAACTCTTCCTGCACGATGTCAATAGCCAACCAATCACAGCCCATCTGGGTAAGATATCTGGTTGCATTATTTCACTGGATGGATGAACTGAACAGCATATAAACCTAACAATGTCGATTAAAATAACTTCACTCCCAGGTACTCCAAGGAACTTCTTAGCGAACCAAACCTGGTACCTCTTTTGACTACCCAACTTGACATGTGTAAGCAAAAACCTCAATTTAGTTTCCATTTCAGGAGTTACTCGAAGCAAAAAGTACGAACTTGGAGTTTTTGTGTGGTAAATTTGTGAAATATCTTTAAATCCATCCACCCCAAACTGTCTTGGATTCAATAACAAGTCTTTCCATATGGCTTTAAACTCAGGTATATGAACCAAGTCTTGCAAAAGCCTAATTAAGTCCCTCCCTATCTTCAAACACAAAAGAAATTGTTCCCTCAAAAGTCGAACACAGTATACAACCTCCATTCTCTTCAATCCATCAACCATTGGATTACTTGGTACTCTATAATGATCCGCCAATAATCGAAGGAACACATACAACCCCTTATTCAAAATCAATGGTTCTTCCTCTAATAAACAATCCCAATTGGCTAAAAACAGTGCAACCATCTCCAAACACAACCACGAATTTCCCTCACTAAAATCCCCACCTACAATTTGCCTTAAAAGAGCCACCAACAATTTATCAAATCCTATAGCCAATACATTCAACATCTCTTTAGTAACCCATATAAGCTGAATTTTCACTGAGTCAAGCAATTTTGCATACAACTCATCAACAATCTTGACAAGCATACAAGTAAACAATTCATACCCATCAATAATAATTGCATGTAGGTGCTTAATATGAACTTCAGCCAAATTGGGCTGGGATAAAATGCCAAAGATTATAGCTTTATTCAGATTTGAGTATTCCTCTTGTGTTAGCACTTTTAAGGTAAATGGTGGGTTTAGTTGGGATTTAAGAAGTTCAAAAGATTCTCTAAAAGACACTTCAATTGGATTTTCAGCTTCATGGATTCCTCTTTCAGTAAGCTTTAAGGCCATTAATAGTGAATGAATCACAATAGATGCAAGATGAAACACCAAAAACAGCTACATAAGCATACCTGTACACTATTTTTTTCAGAAACAAACTTAGGACCTTACTGATCGAGTTGCTGGGTGCTTCGCCGGAAAATAACCAGCGGCGGGGAGGTAAGCGGCGGTTGTATAGGTCCTGCAAATTGCCGTCGACCCAAATACCTAAATATATTATTATTTGGGTCACTCTTAATTATTTCTTCCATTTTATTTTACTGGATATATACTACTAAAATAGATTATTTTTTAATATTGGTTATTTTAATAAATAAATCAATCAAACAGAAATTTGTTGTTTTTTCTTCATACTCTCGTTATTATTAAATGACTACATAAAATAATTATGATTAAATTTAGAATTTTAGATATCACTAATTTAATAAAATATACTTTCGATAAAATTTTAAGAATTGTGCCAAGTCAGCAATAGTCCTTAGAATTAAATACTCAAATTATACTCCTTTGTAAAGATGCCAGAGTGAGGAGCAAGTGATCAAAATAGTGTTGGATTTTTGGAGGTGGTATGAATGGAAAATGAAAGAATTTAAAATGGTGGTGAGGGAGAGCAAGACTCGTATGCTTATATATAGAAATTCATTCTAATTGGTTGAGAAACAAGACTCCTTTTGTGTTATTATCATCGTTCGATTTTGAATTTTAATTTAATGAAATCATTGATTGTTAGATTTTTCGGTTATTTTTTTTGACAAAAACGGACAGATATCGTTCCAAAAAATGCGTCCAAACACAATTTCACGAAAAGCTACCAACCAAAAAGTTCTATCTCTTCGGTTGAAACTCAACATTTGGTTATAAATATGCATCCTTCTTTCAGCTTTTTCACTACGAAAATTCTGAAATTATCTCCTGAATTTCTGCAATACTTTAGATAATTGTAAAGTAAGTTTTAAGTGTGATTTGACTATTTTCGAGTTCGTTGTAAACTGGAATTTGAAGTACCATGCGCTACACTAATGTGGTTTAGTAAGTTTATCTTTGAAGAAAACAATCATATACCTCGAATACTAGGAGAAGATAATTCAGTGAATTCGAATATAATTTTATTTCATCTTTTTTTTAATAGTAAGATAAAATCCTCAACGTGAATAAGTACAAGCAAGGTGGTTAGACTTTACCTTATCAATCCTAATGAGGTAACAAACCTCTACTAATTAACAAGCACGAAAAAAATAAGAGCTAGAGAAAACTAAGTATTCTAGGATCATCACAGAGTTTATTATACACTCTATGATGATATGACAAATAAAGATACTTAAATAATGCAAAAATATATACGTCAAGAAGAAGGTTGAGTTATCAACTTATATATATATACTAGTTTTGACGCACGTGCATTGCACGTGAATATCAAATCATGTATTACATTTAAAATAATATGAATATTATTAAATTAAAAAATTAAATAAACAATTATAAAATGTATGATAAAGTATAAGTTCCTATGAATAGTGGATGTAAGCTTTTTATGATTGCTACTCAAAGTTAGTAACTTTTTAAAATCTTTTAGTTACACCTTCCTCTTAAACATACTTTCTCCTCCCTCCCCAATAGTGCATTACTTAGTTATTATTGTATTGTTGGAGTTCTTACTTTTAATATAATATAATATAAATAAATATTGATGTAAAATATAAAAGATATACTAAATTGGATATTTTTAGTTAGAGTATTATATTAATTAACATTCATGTTAGGGAGTATCAAATTTCATTAAACTTTGAGATTGTCAAAGTCTGAAAATCAAACGTGAGTTTTTAAGAATAGAAGAATAGAAGCCATAAAATAAATCGTAGTTTTAAAATGTGAAGAAACCCCTTCATATATAGTTAACAAAGGGTAGTATGAGAATGTGCATATTGTTTCTTATCATAAAAGTCAACCATTTGGAAAGGTCACAACTCATCGGAAAAGTTAAAACTCTTTGAAAAAGCCGTAACCATTCAATGTGAAATGGTTTCTTCTTTTAATATAATATAACGTAAATGAATAAATAAATATATAAAATATAGAAGATATACTAAATTGGATTTTCTAAGAAAAAGAACAACAATGAAAAATTTCAAAAAATTATAGTTTAAAAATTTGAGGAAACCTCTCTTTTTATAGCCAACTAAGGGCAATGCATAAAAAATGCTTATTGTTATAAAAAAAAGTGTCATAATCCTTTAGAAAAGTCACAACCGTTCAAAAAAATCACGACTTATCGAAAAAGTCATAACTGTTTGGAAATGTCACAACCCTTCGAAAAAGTCACAACTCTTCGGAAAATTCGCAACCCTATAGAAAAGTCACAACCCTTCGAAAAGGTCACAACTCATCAAAAAAGTTATAACTCTTTGGAAATGTCACAACCCTTCAATATGAAAAGGTGCATGTTTTTAATATAATATAATATTATATAATATAAATAAGTAAAATACAATATTAAATATATAAGATATACTATATTTGGTGTTTCAAGTTGGTGGTATTATAATAATTTATCATTTAGGTTATGTAGTTCATTCTTTTAAGTGTGTATCGAAGCAAAAAAAAGATAGATATAGATTTGTCTAATTTTAATTTGATATGAAATTTTAAAAAATAAAAAAGACTTTTAATTTAAGGATATATATAATATATAAAAATATCTTTTAAGTCTTAAAGATGCGCGCCAACCACCAAGAAAAAAGAACATTCATATTAAACTAAATAAAAATAAAAGTACACCAAATAAATTGGAAATAGAGGAGTACTTATTAAATCTAGTTTGGACTCTTAAAACAAGTTTTTGATCAAATCTTTTTTCTCCAACAGTTTGAAACTTTTCACAGCTTGAACATCAAGTTGTAGTTTGTGCACCAGAAAATCATTGAACTTCTTATCAAGTAGAAGTTGTTGGTAAAATATATTTATGGCAATGAAAATGAGTACATATTTGAACTCTTCACACAAGTTTTTGATCAAATCATTTTTCTCCAACAGTTTGAGACTTTTCACAACTTGAACACCAAATTGTAGTTTGTGCAACAGAAAATGATTGAACTTCTTGTCAAGTAGAAGTTGTTCAAAAATATATTTATGGCTATGAAAATGAGTACATATTAGTTATCTATAAAGATTTCTAGTTTGAAGTTCAGTTATTCCATTCTCCTTGTTGCATCAATTTTTGTTAATCTATCTAATTTTGCCACAGAAAATATTGTAATTGCATAATTGAACTACCATCACAATCTTCCTTGTGTTAAGAAGAAGAATAGAAAACTTACAAAATTCAAAGTGTGAGAAAACTCCCATATTTATAGACAACAAAGGATAGTATGAAAAAGTGCCTATCGTGCCGTATCATATAAGTCACAATCCTTCAGAAAAATTACAACTTTTCGAAAATGTCATAACTCATAAAAAAAGTCACAACTCTATAAAAAAGTTACAATCCTTTGGAAAAGTCATTACCATCAATGTTAAAAGGTGTCATCTTTTAATATGATATAGAATGAATAAATAAATAAATATAATATAATATAATATAATATAAAATACAACATATTTACTAAAATGGGTGTTTTAAGTTGGGGGTATTATAGTAATTTAACATTCAAGTTAGGAGTTAATGCTTTTAAAGTAGTATAGAAGATATATATATATATATATATATATGAACTAAAAAAGATAGTTTTCTCATATAGAGTAATCTGAAGTACTTTTCTCTTGTCTTCTTCTTCATATCCGTCCAATAACACTTGATACTTCATCACTTCTTCTTGGACTTATTGGATGAAGTTGTTGAGACTGTCATATGATGCTTTGTTAGTCTTATAGGTAGGTGACTTGGAACAAATTCCTCAGTCACCTTACCATCCCAACTATGTTGTCTGTCTTCTTTTTTTACTTTTATTTCTTCCACTTCTTTGTTGCCTAGGTGAAAGATCCCCATCCCTAGCCACTTTATCAAAACATATATCTAACATATCATCTTCATTTCTAATTTACTTTTTTTTGAAAATGTCGCTATTTTATTTTGGAATACAACAAGGATGAAAAATGATCCTATAAGATTGAATTATTTTAGCCTTAAAAACATCTTTATATATACATATTTTGTAGTCTTAAGTTAAACAATCTATTAAATTTAACGAGCCACTCAAACTATCCTTTTCTTTCCAGTAAGTGTGCAAATGGCACGCTGAGAAGGACCATACATTTCATTAATGGGTTAGCCGGGCTAATCATCCATAATTGAAGCCTCAAGAGTGGTCAAAACCTATAGTAATAGAATTATTGTCACTTATAGGACCACTTAATTCCATTTATTGGCTGACAAAATAAAAGTGTCCAGCTTTTATTTGCATAAATCTACTCCAATCATTAACACAAGAAAAAATAATTGGTAATCACCTAGCTTAATTGCAGAAATTTAGGCCCTTATTTGGACTAGTGAGCATTATTGGTTAAAAGAAGGACTAGCATAATTCATCTCTCACATATCATCAACTGGTCCACTTGTCCTTGTAGACAATAACGAAAAATATACTAAAAAGAACTATTTTAATCTGCGAAAATGAACAAGTAAAATAAAATATTTATTTTTAATATAGAAGACAGATAAAATGAAACGTATGGAGCAATATATTTATAAATCAAAACACAATCGCTATTCAAATTGTAAAAAGAATATGTTAGTCCAAGAGATTAATCTCAATTGTGCTTTTACTTAAAGGTCACATTTGAACTCAAAAATCAAATCTTCATCATTGCCTAACATAATTAAACGTGTTTGTTAATCGATGTTTAAAGACTAATTAGTCTTATTAGTTGAAAATCAAGTCAGTTCTCATGTGGTAATTAATTTCTATTTATATATCACCATTTTAGATTTCACGTTCCTTAATTCTTTTAAAATCATTTTTCGATAAATAAACATAAATTAATTTATTTTGATTAATTAAATTGACCAATGAACATGAATTAATCATTTAACATACTTACAAGACTTATAACTCTCAAGGGTAAAATAAGAAGAATAATGTTATTTATGTATTGATTTTGTGAAATAACAAATATTAAGGAACATTTTTTTTTTTTAGTAAGGATGACATATAAATAGGAACGGAGGAGAGAGTAATTAAGATAATGATAGTGATTAGTGATGAATCAACCAAATTAAATTAAGAGTTGACCCAGTAAGTGGGTATTTTAGTTTGAGTCACGTTTCAACTTCTCACTTTGTTCTCCTTTATCAGTGGAATCAAAGTCAAACCAATTGTAGGAGCTACTGAACGATTTAGAGGTGTGACCGATGTTATTGCATCACTCATCGTATTTAAGTATTTATAATATTAATAGTAAAGATTCAATTTTTATATAATGTGTTTCTAGTTTAACGATGAAATTTTTATATTCTTCTAATCGTTAATCGAATGAATCTTAAATTTTGATGAAGTTTTTATATTCTTCTAATCGTTAACCAAGTGAGCCTTAAATTTTAATGAAGTTTTATATTCTTTGGATCAATTTCAGATTCAGACAAAGTAGAAAATCAAAACGGCTTTAATCTCCAGAAATCTCAAACACAGAAAAAATAAAAAATTTCTTAAGTTTGTTATCTCCTGTATTCAGAATAGAAAACTAGAAACAATTAAGATGAAAAGAAATAAAACTATTCGCGTCCACAAAACTAATTGTGTGTCCTTAAGTTAATTCCTTCACAATATTCGAGATTATGAATTATTTCCTCCCAAGATAAAATGGATAAACTATTAAAAAAGTAACAGTAGCTCAAACTTCAAATGAGACTCTACTTTGTTTGTAAGAAAATGTATTAAAATAAAAAAGAACCCCTTTATTTATAGCCAACAAAGTGTAGTATAGAAAGATGTTAATTGTGTTTTTATAGTAGAGGTCAACCCTTTGAATAAGGAACGCCACAACTTTTGAAAAAGACACAACTTCACAACAGTCACAATCCTTTAAAAAACCATTTAATAAAAAATCGTAATCTTTCAGAAAAGTCATAATCCTTCATTTCTCAGTAAAACCTAATAGGTATGTGGTGATTCACGCTTTTAAAACCTGAATTGGACATGATGATTATAAATGCAAAAGAAATCCACTTTAAACCATTATAAATACCAACCCTTGAACCATCTTGATATCACACGGAACAGAACAATAAAGAAAGAGAAAGTTACTCTGTTTCAAGTCTCACAAATCACATCACAGATGGGCTTCAGCCTTATGAGGAACCAGAAGTTCATGCCAACGATAAAACACTTGCTTATCATTTCTATAGCTATCAATGCGGGCTTGCTGTTGAAACTACTGCATCATGAACATGAATGGGCTGGACTCCCCGGCCCGGACACCAATCCGAAGAATGAGGTGAGGCTGGTCAAGGATGTGCTTCATAAGGCTAAGCCTGCAACTGATCAGTACATCAATCTGGACCAGTAAGTTTCAACCCCTCTCTCTTTTTCTCCGTTCCTTTTTAGTCTGTTTCCAAAAGAATATTCATTTTCTTTATAACGAGAAACAAGTTAACTTTAAAATTCCATGTTAAGTGTGTGGGCCTGAATGAACTTTGTCTGTTCTGTTCTGCTACCATGTTGAATTGTGTGACTATATGCAACCATACAAATAGATAAGGTTTATTTTAGATTACAAATTTCAAAAGTTATCCTTGTTTGTTAAACTGTGCCGGGTAAACTAGGATGGAGGGAGTAATATTTTTATTTTAACAAAATAATAATTGCTGTCAAGCAAAGCAAAGACAATTTTTTTTTGGCAATCTCTGTATTCTTGCCGGTGATGGAGGATCATCAGTAGTGAGGCAGGGATGTGAGGACATGTTTTGCTGGCATAACAGAAGGGTGTCAGTTTTTGTTTTATTTTTTGTTAATTTTATCCTAGTGGTGGGGTGGGGGTGGGGGTGGGGGTGGATTCTATCTGTAAGGAGTGCTGGGTTCTTGGAAATGGCAAGGAGCCATAAAAGATTGAATCTTTGATAATGAGAATGAATTGGGCTTCTGCCTATGTTGCTCGGACTCTAAAAATGTTGTCGGGTGTGTTGGATCCTTTAAGAGTAATATGTTTTTAGAGAATCCGATACGGGAGTTGCTGGTGTGGGGCATGATAAGGGATTACAACTCTGATTGTATAACTTGTGCTGAGTGTTTTACACTTTACACTATGCTATGATTGTTTAACAGTGAAAACTGCTTCACTAATTACTTTGCTTCAACATTTTTCTACTATAGATGGTGGTCCTTGATTCTCTCATTAACCAGACATAATCATTCTTGTGTTTTGCACTTGCTGGATGACCCTCAAACAATTCAAAGGACCACTTTGTTATACATTTATTAGTATTGCTTGTATACTGTTGGAAATTACATTTAGACTAGTTAATACAACTTAGATCCTTGTGGGTCTACAAACATTACCCTATTGTCCTTTGAGAATATCTAAAAGACTAAAGTTTGGGACCCTTAAGATTTGGAAGTGCACTTACCCATCCTTTATACCACTTGGGAAAGGTGGATGCACTACTTTATCCTGAACTTTTTGGAGCCATTTTAACGTACTATACCTAGTACTAGTTATCCTTAATGCAGCACTTCTTCCGCAAGGCTAGTGCGGAAGGAAACTTCGTATGTTGGCCCATTGATTCGTCTTAAATCTCCTATCCTTCCTTTAATGGAAAAGACTCATAACTCTGCCTCACCTAACCATCTAATCTGTATTAAATGATGTTGCAGCATGGACTATTGTTTAGATTGTACCACTTTTAATTAATGGTACATTGTGTTGCATTGTTGAAAACTTTATGTAAATGTGATTGCTGAAATGACAAATTTGGTTTATGTTGTTTGTTGTATCGGACAATATTAGATAGATACTGTATTCATAAGTGAAAAAGCAATCTTTGGTCCATTTATAAAAGAAAGTTGTTTTTTAGTAACTAATATGATTACAGTACGAAGAAGCTTTAATGTCTTGTTACACTCTCTGCAGTGGTGATCCGACCATGTACGAGGTCTACTGGAAGCAAATGGGAGACAAAACAACACTTGTTTTATCAGGTTGGCAATCCATTAGTTATTTTTCGGATACCAAGAACCATTGCTGGTTTCTGGAGCCAGGCTTTGCAAATGCAGTAACTAGACTGCACAATCTAGTTGGTAATGCTCAGACTAGAAACTATCACATTGTAGTTGGAACGGGATCTACACAACTGTTTCAGGCTGCGTTATATGCTCTCTCTCCATCCAATGCACCAGAGCCAATGAGTATTGTATCTGCTGCCCCATTTTACTCTGTGAGTAATGCAGATTATGATTATTTGGTTTCTTTAGTGAATCTCATCACATGTGTAATTCATTGCATACTGACTTTGCATACAGCTGACAGGGACGGATCTAGAGGTCTGGTAACATGTTAAGGAATCTACTTAATAACTATAAAAATTTTACTATGAACTTAGTTAATTATAGATTAACTTGAGGTCGTTGTGAAACCCATAAAATTCAAATCTTGGATCCACCTCTGATAACTAATTAGGCAAATAACAAAAAAATAGTCTGGTTGTGCTTTAATAATAGAAGGACAGCCAGCATTTGTCAGAGTTCTAGATAGCTTTGTAAATACTAAAATCTATACCAAGTCAACCCTAGTTTTCACCAATATAAATATATTATATTTCAGATTTGCAGAGGTTCATGTTTCTGCTCTACATTTCTCCACTTTCACTATAGTTTCCTGCAGAAGCAACTGTACAGAACATATTTTTTAAATCTGAGATTATTACCTTGCTTTGTCTGCTCATTTACTTCTAGAACCAGTCAAACAAATCTTTTAAATTTTGAAGTTTCTTGTATTTAATATTTTTCTCATACAAGTTGTCATAATCCTTGCTGTCACTATTCCATTTGCATCCATTATCTTTGATTACAATCATATGCTTCAGCAAGATTTTCCTGTTTCAAGTAAAATAGACATCTGCCTCTTCTTTTCTATTTTTTTCGTTTCTTATTTCACACGTCTATGATTACCTGTTTGCATTGCAAGTTTAGGAAGCAATTAGACAGGTAACAATCTTTTCATGGAAAGTACTGATTATTACCTGGATGCACAACTCTATCGTTCAATTGAGTTAAACAATATTTACTCATGTCTTTCCATTTGAAGCATATATCATGTTAATTAAGGTATTCTATTTAGAATACTTAAAAGGAAACTTAGTATTGTAGCTTACAATTCAAACTTTTCAACTTCTTGCAGTCATATCCACTGATCATTGACTGCTTGAAATCTGGTCTCTACAAGTGGAAAGGTGATGCCTCTAAATTTAACAAAGATGATCCCTATATTGAGCTTGTGACTTCTCCAAATAATCCTGACGGATCAATCAGGCAAGCTGTAGTCAATGGAAGTGGAGGAATACTGGTGCATGACCTAGCTTACTATTGGCCCCAATATACTCCGATCTCATTTCAGGCAAACCATGACATTATGTTGTTCACAGTTTCCAAATGCACTGGACATGCTGGTATACGTATAGGGTATGTAACCGATTCCTGATTTTATATGACACTATCTCATTTTGGATGCTTCAGCTTTATACCTTTCACTTTATCCTTGAGGACATGCTCTTATAGCTATAAAAAATGTCATGGCCTGTTTAAGACCACAAGTTCTATAACTAGTTTTGTTATGTGTCAAAAGTTTTCTTTCTTTCTTAAACTCCGTACCTAGTCAAACACTTACGGAGAAAGTAATATTTAGGAACTTGCGAAATGAAAATTCTTGAGTCTTGTGAAAGTAGTTTAGATCGAATGGACTCTAGAATTTTCATTTCGCGAGTAAGAATTTCAGCAGAAACCAAATAAAAAGACAAATTTCATGTAGTTTGAATGAGGTGATGCACATCTTGTTTTTACTCTTCCTCTTTGGATTATATATCAGTGCCCCACAAATAAAGAGACATTCTAGTGTTCTGTTGAAGTAATTAACTATGACTATACTGGTACTTGGTTAACGACATTGTTGCATATTTTGATGGCAATATCCTCATCAAAACTGTAGATGGGCACTAGTGAAAGATAAAGAAGTTGCCAAGAAGATGACTAAATTTATAGAGATCAGCAGCATTGGTGTCTCTAAAGATTCACAGCACCGAGCTGCTAAAATCCTTGATGTTATTGCTGATACCTACGAGCACACGGAGAAATTTGACAAGTCTACACTCTTCTTCCATTATGTCTACAATGAAATGGCAAAGCGATGGAGACAATTGAGATCAGCGGTCAGCAAAGGCCAAACTTTTAATTTACTTGACTTTCCTGTTGAAAAATGCAACTTTAGTGGTCAGAGATTTGGAACACAACCTGGTAACTTTAGTTTACTGATTGAGCTATATCTGTTTTTTCGACAGTTCTTTTGGTTTAACTATGAAGCCAATCAACTTTTCTTCCCCTCTTTTCAGCTTTTGCATGGCTAAAATGCGAGAAGTCCATAGACAACTGTGAAAAATTCCTGAAGAAGCATAAGATTTTGACCAGGAGTGGGACAAATTTTGGTTCAAGCGAAAAATACGTGAGGATCAGTTTGATAAGCCATAAGGAAGAGTATGATGAGTTTATTCGAAGGTTGTCTCTGCTCAGTTCTATGAACTCTCCACATGAATAGAGTGTAGTCTTTTTTGTAGGCATAGATATTCTGCAAGACTAAATGGTGCAGAAGGATGTACACAAAAATGTATATATTTGTTTTTGTGTACTTATTGACTCTATGCAAGTACATCCTCATTATCGAGATAAGATTCGTGTGCTTTTCTTGCTATATCTTCAACCATTTTGAGGAGAAATAACAGTGAAAGAGACCTTAAGAGCAGACATCACTAAAACTACATAGCTGCATTGCTCAATGTGGATTGTTGGAGGATATATTTACTTTTTCCAAGATGAAAGTATACGAAGAAACACAAAAGTGGAATCTTACCAAAAATAGCGTAGATTTCAGCAGTACACATAGTGCAGTGCCACAAAGATAGTCCTGCTCATATAAGCCTTAGTTCATATTCACCAGCCATTGTTATGTACCTCACCCATGGAAGAGCTTGATATCCGCTTTTTTCAATGATTTTGAGATAACGAACCTGCTCAAACTCAAAACATTAACATGTAATACTTCATATAGTAGTTGAAACAGTAAGTGCAATGGAACTTTTTCTCCACAAGGTTAAGATAAAATTACCTGAATTCCTGAGACTGTAAAATATGGTATCTCAAACTTAACGCGAATTGGAGCTTTTCTATCAGGAGGTGTATCTTCAGATATTACACTTGGAAGTCTAAACTCTGCCCTCAGCATATAATCCTGTGCATTAGTTAAAATGTGGCTGATAAAACCAGTAGACAGTCAAATGGATACATTACACACGTCATTTTGCTGAATCCCTACCTTATTACCCGGGAATGACTTGATTTTCCATACCACTGCATCTCTCTCAGGAGCATATGTAGCATATCCCATCGATGTTCGTATGTTGGGACTCATTGCATCAGATGGTACAGGCAACTCGATTTCAACATTCGTAGCAGTGCTGCCATATATATTAGCCAGTTCAGTGGAAATATTTCCTTGAGAAAACTTACAACTAGTCTAAAATATCTAACAAAAGATAAGAATACTACCTTCGCTCTTTAAATTGGCTTCTGGCCTTGACAGACATTTCAACGCGGCTTCTTGAATGCCTTTCAACTTGAGCTTCCACCCAAATCAGTGGCTTCACCTGAATCCATTACTAGTAAAGTTATGAACTTTTTAGTCCGCCTCAACTAACGAAGATGAAGAAGAATATGATAGGCATATTTTACATTACAATGAGAATATAGTAACAGAGATAATGAAATTGACCTGAGTACTGAGTCTATAAGTCATCAGATCAAATGATCCATCAGGAGGTATAAAAGATATTGTCCGATCATTTTCAAACCTAGCCAGACGCACACACCTGAATATACGCGTTAAATGGTTTAGACAGAAGAAGTTGTTTATCTGGAAGTACAGTAAGCTCGGGTCAAGGATGGTATACACAATTCATTTACTGAATTTTACAGCATATTGAGGAAGCAGTCACTTGATTAGCAGACTAGCTTTCGACACATTTACTAGAAATGCTTACTGGTGAAATTTGATATCATCCAAATCAATTGATTTGCCTTTGGTAGGTCGACCTTGAGCCTCCAATAGTACTTTGTCGTTAAGCCCGAGCTTGCACTCAGGCATGCCACTGCAAGAGACAAAAACATGTTCCATCATAGTAAAACAGATCGTTGAAATGAGAAGAATCCCTCACGGTGATCAACGAGGAAATGTAGAAATGAAATAAGATCAACTATAGGAAAGCTCTAATCTATTGTTCATCGAAACAGAACAGACTTACTCATCAAATTCTGTTAAAATTACAGCATTTGATAACCAAGTACCTCAAATAAGCTCTCATCTTTAACGCCCCATTAACTTCAGAACGTATCAATTGTCCGTTGCTGTTGACAAGGAGATTAACATGTTCAACCACGTCCAAATAAACCTGATTGAACACAAAGAAAGCACGATTTTTAAACCAGAAGCTAAACTAACAGCAAAAGTAGAAAGAGTACAGCTGAAAACCTCAATGCCATACTTCATTATTCTTATAAAATACACCCTCACTACGCCATGAAACTGCATTTGTCACAGCCATTGGAGGGTGCTGGTTGACTTCCATTCTATATGCATCCGTCTTGATAAACTCACTAAGAATCTTAGCTTCCGTATATTGAGGATAACCAAAGTCCATCATTTCATCAAGCAATTCATACTGACATATTGTCATTTTGAAAATCCATAAGTTACTTACTGTAATCTAAAACCATAAATCTCTAAAAGACAAACGCGTTCCTTATACTCACCACAACAACAAAGTTATCTCGTAGAGACTCCTCTTCTAGTTCTTCAAAATAATGCTTAAAAACCTTCAAAAGAAAATACAGACAGTGAAAAAACCTCTCAATTCAATCACTCGTTAAAGTAATTAGTTGGACCAACTTACGTCAACTACACGATGTAGAAAGAAAAGCAGGCTAGCAGCATTGGAATTCTGCTTCGATGCTGCCAGCAGGTAAATGTTCTTGTGCTGTATAAACATGTAGTTCACGCCATTTTCGTGGCATACTGGTCCATCAGATTCTAAGTCACCCTATGAATAAGCAATCGTCAAGATTGAGGATCAATAACAATAAAAAGTTGTTCAATTAGGGATTTCAAGTCGAAGGTTGATGAACTCAGACACAAGGTGTAAGTTGTAACACCATTTAAAATTCACATTAATATCTCTATTACATCTTAACAATTCAGAATTAACTATACCAAAATGGTTACAATAACAATTGGAACGAACGATACAGAGAAGATTGACATGTACAACAACGTACGTACCTCTTTTTCGAGGAGCTTAGTAAAGAATTTCTCGACTTGTTGAGCAGAAACATCGCCTCTATAGTCACGACTTATGAGGCATCTCCCTTTCATATCAAGAAGAAACATCGCGGAGATGGCACCCGCCATTGATCTCCACCTGATTATAACACAAACAAAAAAAACAGAGATACTACGTAATATATTGAACACAAAAGAATCATGCAAATTTTATTTGAAAAATAAAACAGAGCTAATTTACGTATAGAATAATTTTTAGTTGTTTTCCCTATATGTCGAAAATGAGAAAAGCTTAGCGATCTGGTAATTCAGTTTCATTTGTGTAACGTTTTGAGATGGAACCGGATGGTAAAGCACGTGTTTATATTTAAACTATCATCTTACTAGTATATACACAAGAATTTTTTATATTATTAGATCGATCACCTTTACGTGTTGACTGTTGTTGTATGTAGGTAATAAGTCTGTTTTTATGATAACAACGTTTTAAATGTAGATATATTTGGGGAGATATGATACTGATTTTTTATACAACTAACATGAGTATAACTTAAACTAATAACTTATAAAATGCGACCATAGTCCATATGATTAATGCAGTTTTAATATATCTTATATTTTTAATACGCTAACACTTTTTTTCTTTGTTTCAATTTATGTGACGGTATTTGATTGGTTAAAAAAAATTAAGAAAAATATATACCACTTGAAATGAGATAAGAAAAACAATATTTAACTCTAATTATCTTATATTTATACAATAGAACTTATATATTCCAATTTGGATTATGTCTCTATATGATGTAATTGGTGGCAAACTGTTCTTTTATGGTACTCCTTTTTTATTTTAGACGTGTTTTTTTTTTTTTTAAAGATAACTCAATTAATTAGTTATTTCATGCAAATTTTATATATAGATTTCAAATCCATTAATTATCCAAAATTTAATATTTTTTTCTGCTATGTCAAGCTGAGTAAAGTGGTGTTACCATATAAATAATAGTAATAACGATTCTCTGCAAAAAGTATTAAAAAGTGTCGTCTGTTAGTGATCCAAGAATATGTCATAAAATTCGATTATAAGTGACATCATTCACTATTCCTCCACAGTTTCATACGTAAAAAGGTAAAACGTCATTTGTCACAAAATAATTCTTCGACACTATACCCATATATAGTGATTTTAACAGAATACCAAAGATAGAAAACGTGAAAACGTAAAATTATATGATAGTTGATAATGATAATGTCTAATCGTAATAGATACTGTCAATATTAATGAATGGAGAAGTTATAGTGATATTTGAATGATTAATTAAGATGCGATTTTTTTTTATAGTTAGTGCAAACAAATTTGATCGTCAAGATCAACATTTAAAAGTTGATTAATCCACTACTAATTTTAATTTAATAAACATCACGCCCTTTACAGCATATATAAAAAGCACTCACTTAGCCAAATGTTAACGTTATTTTATATTTTATATCATATCATATATATGCACCACTATTATTTTCACTATCTTTTTTATCTTTCTCTCTTCCACTTTAATTTATTCCCCTCCACTTTTGGTTTTAATTTTTATATACAAAAAAGGGCTAAGAAAAATCACTCCTAGTTAAAAAAGAATTTACTCCTAAAAGAGTAAATAACTAGCTATATATATATTACATAAAATCTTTTTATAATCAATAGATGTAACTTAGATAATTCATTAATTTTTGTGTTCCTTGTAGCCTAGATAGATATGGTTGACCTTTCCTTATGAGTAGGAAAAGAATAATTGTTCTCAAGTCTGTCAAGAGCAACTTTTAGGTCTCCATTATTCTCTGTGTGTATGATCAGTGAGTATTAAATTTAAAAAATTGATCATATATATTATTATTATTATCTATATATCTTAATTACCAAATCTCTTACTGATCACATGTTAAAATGACCATATCACTAGATAATGGTCACCATTAACAACCAAGAAAAGAGTAATAATATTAGTACTCCCCAAGTTCACTTTTGCTTATCTGCTATATTATAAATAATAGATATTCAGTTTTAATTGTCTAGTTTAGAAAATCAAGCGTTAATGTATCATTATTTACTTATCACTTGCATTAACGACCAAGAAAAGAGTAATATTAGTACTCTCGCAGTTTATTTTTACTTATCTACTATATTATAAATATCAATGTTTATTTTTACTTGTCTAGCTAATTTAAGAAATCAAGAGATAATTTAATATTTTATACCTATTTTATGCTTATTATTAAGTACTTATTAATTTCAATTCTTTTTTCAACGAGTGAAATAACTTATAAGGGTGATATATATAGTAAAATTATTATTCTATTTTTGTTATTAATAAGTGTGTTAATTTAAACATGAACAAATAAAATAGGCAGAGGGAGTATAATATTGGATTTAAAAGAGTCAATTGAAGAATGAGTTGACCATGCGCACTGAGTATGACCTACTAATAGAGGTGGTATAGAGTATAAAGATCAGATATGATATCATAATCCTAAAAAAATATTGATTTTAGACTACTAATAGCACCCTTTTTTGAACATAACAAAATATATTTTTTATTAATTAGTTTCCCCTATATAATACTCCAAACAAAAATAACAATAATAAAGAAGTGAACACATATACTCAAATAGATCCTTGGTGGCTATGGGTTTTTTTCCAGCAAACTTATACTACTGGATAGTGGATAATTTTATTCAAAAAATAAAAAATCTCACATATAAGAACAACTAAAGGTGCTAGGTCTTACCTTATCAACCTTAACAAAATAGAAAGGAAAACATCTATATCAAAATTAATTTTTAATGGCAATTAATTAATGACAATAGCTTAATTGTCAGCAAATATGATTTTTTTAGCGGCAATTAGCACTCTCTATAAATGTCCCTAAAGCCTATTGTGATATTGGATCCAATGACAATTAACTAATGTCGATAAAAGTTTTAGCACTCTTTGTTTATGTATATATTTATTACTGTTATAAGTCATTTTTGCCATAGTGTATACAAGCGAGATAATTGTTTCAATTCACCACATTCTCAATATTTAGTGTTTCACACTTCAAACTTGATGAATTTGTGATCTAAAATAAATTTTAAATTGTAGTTTTTCCTTATATATACCTAAGAAATTCAACAATTTATATATAAAAATCAAAAAAAAAAATTATCTTTACCTTATATGAACTCCCTTTGATCTCTGCCATTGTTTTCTAACCAAATTTGTCAACAATAACCTAGACATTTGCCAAGAGCAATAATACATATTTTTCTCTTTAAGCAAGAGGAAATGAAGGGGTAGAAGGTAAAATTAAATGGGGAAACAAGGTCATAGTCATCTTTTGATATTATTATTAATAATAATATTCGAAAGAGAGTCATAGTCATCTTTTTTATCATAATGTTTTATGTACCCCCCCTACCATTTATTATTATTATATTGTCTTTTTGTCTTTTGCCTTCATTCCTTCTCCATCACTAAATTATGCTCTTTGCCTCCTTACCCTTTCTCTCCATCATCAACAACTTTTTTGTATATTGGATTTTGCCAAGTTTCCCTTCATTGCAATTAGGGTTTTTCCCTTTTGAGTTGGCTTCAATTCATCAATATCAATACTAGTGGTAAACAACTTTCTTTTTTATGTTACTACTTTTGTTATAACAAATTCTCTCAGAAAAAAAAAGGTACTTCCCTTTTTCATTCTTCTTATCATAGAATTAAACCTAGTTCACACAAATAGGTAAAGTACTCACAAATGTTTTAATTCAATTTGTATTTGTTCTGTGTTATTTTTATTTGTTAACTAAATTTAGTTGCTAGACTATATACCTTTTTTTTTTCTTTAAAGGTTTAGATAAAAGTTCATTAAATACTTTACTATATACATGTCATATATAGTTCTTGATCTAGGGTTTACTTGTTCTTTTATTTACATTTACAAAATGTATTCGGAACTACATTTTTCAGATCTTACATATATATGCTTACTTTACTTCTCATTACTTATAACTCAATTCAAACAAATCCAAGTAGAGTTTGATTATCTGAGTTGATTTCTGGTCACTCAACTAATTATTATTATTCCTGAATTTATTTATGTTTTTTTGTTGAAAATTACAATCAACGATAAATGTGATTTTTTGACTTAATAACGGTTAGATGAGTGACAATTTGAGAAATCAACCTGATCATTCTAGTGTTTGTGCAGTAGCTGCAGGATCGATGATATATATAAGACAAATTCTTGATACTTATAAATTTGAAGAAAGCATGCAGAGTTCCTTCTTAGTCATTAAAAAAGAAAAATAAGACGAACAACAAGAAGATCAAGATTTGTTTATCAGAAAATTGTCAGAAATATTTATAATTTAAGCATGAAGTCATCGTTTAATTATCAAACATACTTTAATCTAAGTGATTATATTTCGTAAAATAATTAATTTGCTCAAGGTATTTTCTCCTCCTTTTTTTGTGATTTAATTACTCTTTTATTGAAATTACCAGAATAATTAAAAGATATTTTCTCCTCATTTCTTTTCAAAATCATTGTTTTTATTATCCAACATGCTTTTATCTAAGTGATTTCATAAAATAATTAATTTTCTCAAGGTATTTCTCCTCCTTTTTTGTGATCTACTCTTTTGATTCAAACTAGAATAATTAAAAGATATTTTCTCCTCATTTCTTTTCTAAATCTTAAATGTGTTATACAAGATTTTATTATTTTTACACAAAGAATTTCAAGAAAATATATCCATGAGTAGGAGAAAATTATGAAATTAGGTTAGTCATGACATAATTTCAATTTTTGTAGTAACTAATAGTATAAAAATGTTTTATTAAAAGAAGAGCTAAAATTAATTACTTGATGATTAACCTTGTTTGCAGCTTATATGGCTTCATCCAGCTGCTACAACTCCCCTTGTGCTGCTTGCAAATTCCTTAGGAGAAAATGTCTTCCTGGTTGCATTTTTGCACCTCATTTCCCACCTGAGGAGCCACACAAATTTGCCAATGTTCACAAAATTTTTGGGGCTAGCAATGTGACCAAGCTTTTGAACGAAGTCCTCCCTCATCAGAGGGAGGACGCGGTCAACACTCTGGCCTACGAGGCGGAGGCCAGAGTGAGGGACCCCGTTTATGGTTGTGTTAGCGCAATAACTTTCCTCCAACGCCAAGTCGAGCGCCTTGAGAAGGAGCTCGACGCGGCGAAGGCGGATTTAATGCGCTATGCTTCAAATTGCAATGATGTGTCACCACCATTAATTGGTTCTCATCATCATGAAGGAGAAAATATTGGATCAACACTTCATAACATGGCAATTAGTAGAAGAATGGGATATGATCATCATGGAGGAGGAGGAAGCTATTTTCCTTGGAATGATCAAAACACCTCAGGAGGAGGAGGAGGAAATATTTGAAACCTAATTTTCCTAAGGGGAAAAATAAATTGTGTGCTTTATATAAATATATTGTTACTACTAGTGTGCTATGGTTTTCTAGCTAGTTCTCTTCATCACATGCAATTTACTAGCTAGACCATAAATTTGGTTCTTTTTTATAGACTTTTTTGTAGTTTTGAGCTACTAAAAAAAGTCATTGTCTAAGTATTTTATGGCTATATATTGTGTCATATTCAGAGAGTCTAGTAAAACTGTCTGTGTGTGATTGTGAAGTGTCCTATTTTGAGGGATTTGTTTATGGTTTTACTATAACAATAATAATAAATAAATAAATTATTTTATCTGTTCATTATAAAAGGACATTCTCTAGCTTGAGTTATATTACTAGCTAGCCAATTAGTCATCTCTTTATAATTTATTATATATATAGCATGTATTATACTTTCTTGTTTATGTTATTGGTTTCAGCTTTAGTTGTATATATGGACCACTTTTGTTTATAATGTGAAAATTAAAGCTGCTAAGCTAGTTTCAAAAGGAACTTTAAAGAAGTGAAATATATGCCTAGTGATTAATTCTCATCAAATTTATTACTTATATATGCATTCTCTGTCTAATATAATAACCAATACAAATTGATGAGAATGGGAAGGGAAGTAGGGAACACCTTTATCCCTAAGGTATATAGGTTACACAAAAAGATCTACTTAAAAGGTAATAACTTAAATATCGTTAAATATGTATATTTAGAGGTAATTATTATAACATTCTTTGTAAGTATCTCTAAAATATATATTGAATCTAATGATAATTAACTAATTAATACTGGTAAAAACTTTAATACACTTTGTTAATATATATAGTTATTGTCGCTAAAAGTTATTTTTGATGTATTCATATATGCATGTAACTATAATGTCTTTTGTGAACCATTAGGGTAAATTTCACTTGTTCAACCTCAGGAAAGTCAGATTTTTGCTTCAAGCCTTGATTATAATTAAGTTCATTTCTCAACATTTATAGAGCTTTAAAATCACTATTGGGCCCCAATAATACGAACTTAATTTCCTAATGCTTCGTGGATACATATAATATATAACATATTTTAAACAGAGACGAATTTAGGATTTTTATAACATGAAAAAGAAGAAAAATAAGTATTAAGTGACATTTGATCCCTAGTCTTCTAGGCTTTAGACAACTCAACATTCAATTAACTGCGCACTATTTTGCCTTCTAATAGCGTTTGTGTCAGTATTATATACATAAAATATCTAATTTTATGCACGAGTTTACATGTCCGATTTTTTAGGCTATAATTTCGCCACGGGCATGTATAATGTTGCATTATTATGTGCATGTTCGTGCCTAAAATTTCTTAGATAACACTAATTAATATTCCTAACATCTCCTCTCCCACCACCCTTGTTTTATGGGTCAAGTTTGTAGAAATTCTTTTTGATAATAGATGGCGATAATAAGCCAAACTTAGATCTATGCTTGTTGCAATATCATATTAAAGTGTGTAATTATCATCCAATTCAAAAGTTTAAAGGTTGAAGAAAACAAAAAATTATTTACTTTATCTCGTGCGTCTTCAACGAATTAAAGCATGATAGTAATAATAAATAGTACCAATTTGGTGTGTGTATATATACATACACATATGTGTGTTCTCTTGATAAAAATCCGTGTTGCTGCTGTACTTGTATATAGCAGTATAAAGATATAATACCTCCATTTTAATTTATTTATCTTATTTTATTTTTTAAATGATTTTTTTAATTTCAACCTTTCATATGACATATTTAATCATAAAATTAAAAATTATTCTGATTCATTTGATAGATCTTTAATAAATAACCACAAGAGTTAAAGTCTTATTTACTTTCTTAAATTCTATGTCAAGTCAAAATATGACAAACAAATTGAAATGGATAGAATAATATTACTCTCTCCGTCTCTTTTAGTTGTCATGTTGCGTTTTTCGAAAGTCAATTTGAGTAATTTTTAAAGTTAAATTAGATTACATTAATTCGATATTTCAAACTAAAAATTTAGATATTCAAAAACTATACGAAAAGTACTATATATTACAATTTATTGCATATTAATATGATGAAAAAATACATTGTAAAATGTTAGTCAAAGTTCTTATCGTTTAACTCTTAAAAAAAACCAATATGGGTTATGGTGCACTGGTGGGAGTGTTTCACCCTTAACCAGAGGTCTCGGGTTCGAGCCCTGAGTATGGAGAAAATCCTGTTGGGAGCGCCACCTCCAAAAAGGCCCTGTAGAGCACAATCCAAATTTAGTCGGAGCTCCAATGTGGGCTCCGGACATTGGGTGGGAAACAAAAAAAAAAACTCTGAAAAAGAAAATTATGACAACTAAAAGGGACAGAGTGAGTATATGGTACTCACTATGTCTCCCAATTTATATAACTTAATTTCTTTTTTAGTTCATCTAAAAAAGAACTACACATTTCTATGATTAATAACAATTCAATTTTCAAATATCCATTAGATCATAAATGAAATGATTTACAAACATTTATGACATATTCAAGATCACAAATTTCAAAATTCTTTCTTTCTTAAATTTTATATCGTGAAACTACGTACATTACATAAATTGAGACAGACAAAATATACATATCTGGTTAATATTTTCTCCCCCTCCAGCTGTTGTTGTCGGAGATGAGAAGCTACTCTTTTTCTAAAAAATTTTACAATGGTAGAGGCTCAACCATCAATAGTTGTGTGACAATCCATTGATTAATTAACACTTGGATAATGTGTCTACTTTTTTACATTTTTACCATCTCTCTCCTACTCATCCTCTTTTCATTCATTTTCTTATTTTCTTACTACTAATAAATATTTTTTTAACTTCATTTTCTTAAGATGTTGTTATATTGAATAAAAGAATTAACAAACATTTTTTTTATCACAATAACTAAAAGCGTTTTTAGGATTGAGTATTTAAAATACTCATATCATTCAATATTTTTAATAATATCAAATTAACTCAAAAATATTTAGTGTTTTCCCAATTACTAGCACCTAAAAAAAATTAATTAATTCAAATTTAGTTTTTCATATTTTTTTTTAATTCTGTTTTAGTTCATATATTTATAGTTGTTAATTTTTTGTTTTTTTGCACATGATTATATGAACTAAATTTGAATTAATTTATTTTTTTAGGTGCTAGTAATTGAGAAAACACTAAATATTTTTGAGTTAATTTGATATTATTAAAAATATTGAATGATATGAGTATTTTAAATATTCAGTCCTAAAAATGTTTTTAGTTATTGTGATAAAAAAATATTTATTAATTTTTTTATTCAATATATCAACATCTTAATAAAATAAAGTAAAAAAATATTTATTAGGATTTAGGAGTAGGAAAATGAATGAAAAGAAATGTGAGTAGGAGAGATGGTAAAAAGGTAAAGAAATAGACACATTATCCAAGTGTCAATTAATCAATTGAAGGTCACACATGACACAACTATTATTGGTTGGGACTCTGCTAAAAAATTTCTCTTTTTCTTTGTATTATCAGAATTAAAATCAGGGGCGGTTGAATCAACTCTGTCAGGTTCAACATCATCAAAAGAATCACCTTTGGATTTTCAGTACTCAAATAATTATTTGCACTCGTGTGTCCTAGTTTTTTTTTTTCCACTTCAAAAAAAAAAAAAATTCATGATTTAATATATTAGTATAAATCTCCATATATTCATATATTATGAATTGATTTTAGACAAAATTAAATAAATTAGATTGAAATATGATGAGTAAAAAATATATAAAAGTAGCATAAGTAAAAGTAGGCACTATGATTCTCAAGTCAAATTGATCAGTAGCATAAGTGGAACTCCAATTTCAAACAAAAGTGTCTGTGAAGTGTGGTCCTGCAAAGCTATAATTTTAGACAAAAATATTTAAAGTTTGATCTTGTTATAAGGCCATACTTTCAGTCAAACATGTCTGAAATTGGCAAACTAAAGTCACATTTTTTTCAGTAAAAAGAGAGAGTCCAAAATTGACATTAGCAAGCCATATATGTTTAAAGCCTTGCAAAGGCCATATCTTTAGTAAAAAGTGTAAAGTTGATCGTGACAAGTCATTATATATCTTAAGTTTTGCCAAGGTCAAAATTTTAGTAAAGTATATCTGAAGTTGATCTTGATAAGTCATATCAAATTGCGCGTAGAATGTTTCATATTTGATCTTTCACAAGTTCATAGTTCAGACAAAAATTTCCAAAGTCTACGTCTGAAGTTGTTTCCGAAGCAATTAACTTGCAAAATTAAATTAACCAGTGTGACATCAAGCAAACTATAATTTGGATAGAACATAACACAGACATATACCTAAACTTCAGTCAATATTTTGCATCTAACTTAAAAGGAAATTATGTAACAAGGTAAAAATGTCAATATTTTTATGAAAAATAATTATAGTTTAAACAAAGAATCACTATATGTTGTATATATAGCAAACTCTCTCCCTTGCCTACCTACCCCCCCCCCCCCCCCCCCCCNNAGGTATTATGTAGCAATTGTATTCAACTAAATATATGTTAGATTTTTGTATTTTATATCAATTGTATTCAAAAAAGCTATATTGATATTTTTAATGTACAGTTATCCTATCTGTCAAATGTATTATGTATCAATTATATCCAATCAAAGAGAAGATGAATACAATTGTATTCGTTGTATTTCGAATACTATTGACACAGAACACAAAACAATTATGCATTAAATAAATACATAATACAATACAAAATCCAATTTTCTCTCCTGCTTCTCTCGATTTCGCTCGCCTTTTTCCTCCTAATATTATTCATTTTGATACAAATCAGTTTATTGTATTTTTTTCTCCAAAATCCGCAAAAATATACAAATGCATAGCAAAATCAAAGTATAGCTACGAATCGTAATCAATGAAATTGTAGCTAAAAAATCGTATTAAACACTGAATATTTGTTGTTTTTGAAAGTTCCCCCTTTTAAACTTAACTAAGGCATGTGCACAACACATATAACTCGTTCTTCGAATTTTAATAATCTAACACATGATTCAACCCCACATTTATGTGGGGAATACACATATAGTGTAAGAGATAATAGAGGATGGATGGAACATCAAAAACATCCAACAAAATAGAAACAAAAGAATTAGTCACTTCTATACTCAAATTTTCTGATCGATCGATTTAATAATCCATAAAGATACAAAGAAACATATATCACAATTTTTGGTAGGGGGACCAACCCACCTTTTTAAAATGTTCACTGTAAATTTGAAATCTGTCATATTTATTAATTACTATACTATACTATATATTCACCTGCCATATTGCTTCTTTTCCACGTCTAACTTTATGTAAGACAACAGAAACAGAGAATGATTGATCGATGTGCTTCATATATTATTTTATGTACAATGTTCACATTATTTGTTTCCAAATACTACTACTTGCATTTTGTCTTTCATTCATCACTGGAATATGGGGCCAACAGCGTACAAATATATGGTTTTGATATCATCATTTAAGTTGTAGTTGAAATTGATATATTATTCCTTTTTGGAAAATATACTAATTTTGGAGTTAGTACTTTGGACATACGAGGCTGAAGTTGTAAAAAAATTGCAATACGAAGTTTGGCAAAAAAAATTAACATATTTTGTTTGAAGAGTGATTTTATCAAGTCATAATTTTATCTGAAGTTTGACCTAGCTAATTGCTTAGGCCAATTTCGATTTTTTCAAAGAGCAACTTTCACATATAGCAAACACAAAATTCATATTTGTATGTTATAGCAAAGTTTGCATAATTGCGCTCCATAACAAACATCCTCTTCAGATTTGTATAATTTCGCTGGCAGGCCATTTGTATAAATTATTGTCAGCCTCTCGTCTGTATAAATCGTTGAGAGTCTCTCAATTTAATTTTATGTGTTTGTATATCTGTACAAAATTTGAATTTGTATACAATTGAATCAAAATAAAACGTTTGTATATCAAATATCGTTCTCTCTCTCGCTTTATACAAACATAAATTATACATTGTATTTTGTATAATTTGTGTTTGTATAAAGCGAGAAAGAGAGAAATGCAAAAGAGAACTGGACAGGGGAATATTTGTGTTGTATAATTATAAGTATATAGGACAAAGATATATGTATTTGCATGTGTATATACAATTTTCTCTCGCTTTATACAAACAGAAACACAATTTACACATTTCTGTTTGTATAAAGCGAGAGAGGCCAGCGAGCGACAGAGGGAGAGTGGCAAGCGAGAGTTTGAGGGAGAGAGGCGACTGACAAACAGTTTGCTACAGGGCACAATTAAATCAAAGTGTGGTTATACCATTTAATTTGAATTAATAGTTTGTCATTATGTACAATTTTTCCCTTTTTTCAATACACATAATATTGTACTTTTAAGTTTTTTTTATATGAAATTTATGTGAATAATTTTTTGTCTAGAAACAACAATTTATTCTTGGAATTTCGGCTATTCGACATACGATTTAATACTCAATTTTACCTTATGAACTCTAATTTAAAATATAAATTTTATATATTATAAAGAACAAATCTTAATAATCTCTATTTGTGAATACAACCACAAATTTAACTTATTTGACAATAATATAATGGTATTTATCACTATTTTCAATCTTTTCCAAGAACACTCACTTTGATTTAAACTTAGAGGAGGTGCAATTTTATTTGAAGTTATAT
The DNA here is from genome assembly GCF_019186545.1 of Solanum stenotomum. Taxonomy (NCBI): domain Eukaryota; kingdom Viridiplantae; phylum Streptophyta; class Magnoliopsida; order Solanales; family Solanaceae; genus Solanum; species Solanum stenotomum. Next base: position 6,655,493 of record NC_064289.1, on the reverse strand, counting down.
ATATGTTGGTCACCAGTTATACTCTTTGGAAAAATAATGAGTATACAAGTTAAATGGAGGTGACAATAAAACTAATCACACGCACAAACTCTTTCAAAATTGGATGGGTTAATGATACATTTGTTAATTCATTTTGACTTGTTCAATACAATCCATCTACAAATTAAAAACCATGTTAAAGTATTTTTTTTTATTTTTCTTTGATATATTTTGTTCAACTCTAAGCTATAACAAATAGAGAGAAAATTATTAGGTAATTAAATAAATTATAACAAATCAATAAAGAAAAAGCCCTAGCTAGCTATTAGATAAAGTCAGATAGTTATAACGCATTTAAGTCTAATATAAATGAAGCTGAATAAAAGATTTGTAGAATTGACGTGAAGGGCAAAGATGACTATATTTCTGAACTGATTCTTCCCCTTCAAAAGGGATTCTCATGTCCATTATAGTAAGACAAACTTTGTTACTCATCTCGAATCAAATTAGATAAATAATTTTTCATTGATTTATGAACAGACCCTTCTATTTGATTTATACTTCTTCGAGTACCTCAAGCACCTTCTACAAAAAAAAATAGGGCAACCAACTAGAGTTTTCAAATTTTCAATAATATTTTTACATAAAAAAATTTGAAAATATAATGAAATTAAAATTTGGCAAGAGTTCAATATATAGATTTAACTATGATCCAATATTTAACTCATCTTGACCTTAATTATTTCATAGTAATAGAACAAGCTAACTACTTTTTAATTTTGTAATCGAAAAAGAGTTATTGTCATTATGGAGTTTTAAATTGCATAGATAATAAGAGGTACGGTTATTTCACAACGATATCGTTGACTTTCATTTGTGAAATTTGAAATCTTATGATAGTGATTAGTTTTTAAGATGAACCGAAAAGTAGCTATTTGTGTACTTACCCATCACTCTCCATCCATGTATATCAATTAATTATTTATTAACTCAATTCAAATTTATCTCGATCTGTTTATTTGACAAATTATGATCTATTGAAAATCCCGTATCACATCTTCCATTTGTTTCGAAACGTATTTTGATCATATGATAAATTTTATTGACTATTTCAATTAAGTGGTTAAACGTGATAATTGAAACAAATTTTAATTAGTTGACAGTTGTGAGAAAAGAGAAAAATTGCTAAATGTATATTTCATATAACTATTCAAACAAAAACTAGTGATAGTGATGCACATGTGAGAGCTACAAAAACTAGCTTCTAGATCTCCTGCTAAAAATTACTCCTGCGCAAAAGTACAGTTAAAACACACTGTATCAAAAATAATTTTTAATACTAATTAATTAATAATAATAGCTTGATTGCTATCAAATAGTATAGAGGTAATTAGTATTTTTTGCAAATGTTACTAAAGTTTATACCAATATTGAATGCGCTATGTCAATTAACAAATATCAATGTATATTTTAACACTCTTTATTAAGCTCATTTTGTTATAGTGATAGAATGAATCGATTAGTTCCCTATACTTTTTTTTTAAAATGTCACAAGTAAATTCAAAATTTTGTGAACCTAGGTATAAAATTTTGGGTTCACCAACTTGTGATTGGTGAGATAAAAATAAGTCTCACATCATTAATATCAGTTAAGTTAAAGTAAAAGTGTAATAAAATAAAAATATTCATTAGTTCTCTCCTATTAAAACACGAATGCACAAAAGTTAATCTATTAATTTTATTTATGTTGTCCAGAAGTTAATTCAGAGAGACAGAGACGAAGGAGCCGCCTAAATTGCTTTTTTCAAGAAAAAAAAAATTGGTGTCAGACACCTACTAGCTTTGGAGCCTCACTTTGCATTGCGTAAAACTCGTTCGGATAGTTTGGTAGAATGTATTACTCCCTCCGTTTTATTTTATGTGAGGTAGTTTGATTCGATATGAAATTTAAGAAAAAAAGAAAGACTTTTTAAATTTTTGGTCCAAAATGAATGATAGAAATTTGTGTGACTGTAAATCATTTCATTAATGGTAAAATAGATATTTTATAGTTTAATTGTTACTTAATATAGAAATGTGTCATTTTTTTTTAGACTTACTAAAAACTAAAAAGGAAAGTAAGTCACATAAATTGGGACAGAGGGAGTAGAAAATTGGGGTCGTTTAATTGGGAATAAATTATTTTTAGATTAGTTACTTTGGAATTAGTTATTCGGGATGACTTATCTCATCACTATGATATAAATGACGGAATAAGTTATTCCAAACACAGTAATCAAACAACATACCAAATTTTATCATTTAGATTGATTTTTATCTCAAGACTATTTACTTTTATCCCTTGTGTGACCTCTAATATATTTATCAGTCATGATATTACTTAATTTTGTATTTTACACTTATATATTACTAATATAGGTATTGAACTATTAGTTATACACTATATTTAGTGATAATACATTCACTATTAATAATAGATATATAAGCATGGATAGAGATGAAAAAAATTCCTTAGTAATACATCAAATTAAATATTGGATAGAAAATGTTCTTAACATAGTTAATTTCATTATAATTTATATGAGCATTACTAATATATCAATAAGAATCTATTTTTATACACTCTATTAAATGACCATTTAAATAAAGTATTTGCTATGCTCAAATTCAAAACTTCTGATTAGTTATAGTACAAGATGACAACTTGACACTTCTTACCTTCCCCCACCTCTTTACAGCTCAAAGCAGTAGAAAAAGAAAAAAGTGGGAACATGAAAAAAGTATACATCCAAAGATGACTATCTTGAGTGACACAATTCACAGCCTAGTGATCTATATATGACTATCTATATTTATTTACTTTCTCCATCTTAGTTAAAAATTTGAAGTCACAAAGTGATGATCAATTTCTTTTCTGGAACCTTTCAATTGATAGGTTACCTATACTCCTAATTCATGCATGCATGTTCCCTCTAGGACTAGAGAGGCTCTGATTCCTATACATAAAAGAATCTCCCTGTACCCACAAATAATCATGCAAGGATAGCCTTTTCAAATTATTTTCACTCATTCATAATTAAATAATGGGTACGAAAATAGTTTCTCTACCTCCATGAGGTAGAAGTAAGGTCTACATACACTCTATTCTTCTCAAATTCTTCTTATGGAATTTCACCGGAAATGTTATTGTTGTTGTTGCACGCAAGAATCGGCTATTTACGCTAGAAGTGGCTACAATTTAAACAACTTTGGGCTACAATTTAAATGTCTAAATATTGGTGTTTAATGAAATAACTTACTTACACTCATAATTGTGTGTATGAAACTAAAGACACGTATCATGCATTTATTGATTTTGTATAAACACGGATACAAATACTTCTCTACCTTTACACAGGCATAAAATACTGGTTTGGGCCGTAGTTGTGAATGATGCCTTCCCATGGGCCCCCAAGCCCATTAAAGAGGGGAAAAGGCCTACTTTGGGCCGAACCAATCCAAGTCACTAAATTGAAGGAAGGCATGATAATGTGTACCTTAATGAAAAACTATAAAGTTTGTTTTGATGTGAAATTACAGAGTGCAGGTAACTTATTATCATGAAATGACAACTAACAGTAATTATTGTAGAGTATTTACATCCATTTAGATTGCAAATGATAATACTTTTACATCAATGAGAGCATCACACATGATTCTCTATTCACAATTATATGGCAAATGGCGCTGCCTTTTTCTTGAAGCCATAACAAGAAATAAATCTAGAACATATCTTCCTATTCTCTCTAATTTATGTCCTCAAGAGCATAGGTATTATATTCAAGTCTAATCAATCATCTCAAATAGCTTTGAAATGATTAAATGAGTTGCAAGATATTTTCAATTGTTAAGAAACAAAATCATGATTATATATAGTACTACTTACTATATATGGTCCTTATTTCGTTTTTCTGAGGAATGAACTGTAATTACTGTTGTCCATGTCCATATTGGGAGTACTTGATTCTCTTTACCTTACCTTGAAACAAAGAGGAACAGAAAAAATTGAAATCAAAATAGAGAAATTTTGACACAAAAATAAGAGAATGAGGTGAAGCAGCTTCCATAGAGAGTTGCAGTGCTGCGGTGGCTGTTGAGATTTTAGGTTGGACACGTTTCATTAGATATTAAAAAGACTAAAATGCCCATTAAATAAGAATTTAGTTATGATTTTTATTGTTTTCATGAATTTGTACCTCCTCAAATTAGAATTTAGTTATGATTTCTATTGTTTTATGAGTTGTACCAAAGTTTATACTTATCAATAAGTGCTTGCTTTATTTCATTCCTTCTATTCTAGTATGCTTGTTGGTAATGATTATGGTATTCATAGCCTTGCACTTCTTCTTTTTTCAAATGTTGATTTTGTTTTGCTTTTCTTGATCATCAAATTTACCTCTCAAATCGTTTCATTCTTTTGTATCGTCGCTTAAAAGTTAATGTCATCATCAAGTCCCTCGTATTGTTTCGTTCTCTCGTTCTTTTGTATCGTCACTTGAATGTCATCATCAAGTCTGATTGACTCACCCCTCATATCGTTTCATTCTTTGTTATCGTCACTTGAATGTTGATTGATCGCCCCTCCTATCATTTCATACTTTTTTTATTTGTCACACTCCATCTCCCCCTTTAGCAACTTCCCTTCCCTAAGTGAAGGTAGGAAAAAGGAAAGCTCACCTATTAATTACCATGTCATATTGTAAGATAAAATAAAATTACTCACAAGAGCAACCCTAGCTTTCTTTGCAAGGTTTGGTAAAGAAGAAAAAACACTCATGAAATAAGAAACATACAAATCATAATTGTACAAGAATTTGTGCAAAACCAATGTAAGAAATTTCATTCATTTTTCTACACAATATAAAAATCAAACAAGAAATAAATTAGACTTACATTTTTTTTTTATCATTATCCACCATACTTGTTCCACATATTAACATAAAACCTCAAAGGCTTAGGCAAAGAAATCCTCCATTTCTCTAAATCAGGCAATCCACCAACAATAGCAACACTACTATCTTCTTGCTTTCTATTTCCAAGATTCAATACAAATACTTCATCTTCAAAAACCTTATTCATTGCCATTAATGTCTCTTCCATTATCATCTTCCCATCTTTTCTACTATCCTCTGGTTCTACACAACTCCCTCCAACATTCACCATTATCTTTCCTCCTTTCTTCAATTTCCCTTTCAATTTCTCCCATGTTTGTGGGTTCTGAAGCTCAGGTATCAAACACCCTTTACTAAACAAATCAACTATCAACCCAGAATACCCATCTTTCACACTGGCATTCAGTGCATTGCTGATATAGATGAAAAGACGATCTGGGTATTGTTTTTCAACTTTCGAAAGCCCTAAATATTCTCTTCCAACTGAGATTACAGATGGGTCTAGCTCGTATCCATGGATAACACCTTGTGGGTACAATTCAAGAATCAATTTCGCAGCCGACCCGGCTCCGAACCCGAGAATTCCTAATGGACCAGGTGGTAAAATTGGGGGAAGAGTTGCTAAAACGTCGTAATAGGCGTTGGTGATTGTTTTGAAGAGGAATGATATGCTGTGGATGTTTCCAGGTGCGTCGAGAAGAAGAAGCCGGGAACCAGCTAATGGGTGGTCGGCTCTTCTAGAAACTTCTAGAACCCGGATGTAATTGTGCCTGGACTTGAATTTGACAAGGGTTTTGATATGTTCAATGGGGATTCCATCATCATCATCTTCTTCTTCTTCTTCTTGTTTTGTGGGAGTGATGTATTTGTGATTTGAAGCTTTGATTGGGTGGAATTTGAGAGTTATGGGGCTTTGAGGCTTGTGGCGGATTTTGAAGATTGTCGGTAGTGAAGAAGGAAAGAGATGACATTGAAATGAGGGTTGGATTTGGATGGAGGTTTTGAAATTTTGTGCTGCCATGCTCATCTTCTTAAATGTTCAAGTGTTGCAGAAAGAGAACATGAGGAGAGGCAGGTTATAAATAGTACAAGTAGATTTTACATTTTCTAAGGCCAAAAAAGATGTCATTTTGGCGGAAATGATCTTGATATCAATTCAGTACAAATTGAATAGAAGAAAATAACGTTTTGAAAAGATAAAATGTCCACAACCTTACTTGTACTTTGTGGTGTAGAAATTTTTTTGGTTCAAACGAGGGATAAACAAGGCAAGATTAAAGGATATTAACGACAATAAAATAACAAATGAAGAATAAGATACCATGTGAATATTAAATAATATTACTCAATAAGGAGAAGACGAGACTAACCACATGACTCTCCCAAACAAAGTGTGACAACTCTGCTGTCGACTAGCCACAACCTCCATACCATTTATTTTATCAAGGTTATGTCTTGTCTTAATCACCTCGCTTTAATTCTTCTTCGACCTACCTCTGCCCTACACCTCCTTACTGATGCAACAATAACCGCAAACCTTCTCTTCACATAGACAAATCATCTATCTCGATTTCTCATCTTGTCCGCTAAACAAGTCACTCCCACCTTACCCCATATAACTTCATTCCTAATCATATAACTCCTAATACACCCACACATTCATCATATCATTCCCATTGAATGTTCTTGACTGATCAACACTCTATCCCATGCAGCAAAACAGGTCTAAAACACACCTAATCGCAAAGTACCACATAAGCGATCCCCTATCCCCCCCACCCCACCACCGGAGCAACATCATCGCCAATCACTTGGAATTAGTTGCAAAGAACCTCGTTGCCTACATAATTAAGATACTAATAGCGACTAAATGATACTTGGAAGACTAATCAGCGATCAGCGCCCTCCATTTAAGGAACCAAAAAGATTAACAATAATCTTGTTCAAAGAAGAAATGAAACTATCACTGTCTCAAAAGTACATGGATAAATCCACAGAACTAGACAGATAACTCTTACAGAACACCGATAATATTTGTATGTTATCAGCAGTATCCATAAGAACAAAGTGTGCCCTGTCTGCTCTGTGGCTCACCGGTCCATTTACGAGCGACAGCATTGTGCTCTCACTCATCAATCACTAACCTATATCCAACTAACTACAATCTACTATGACAACTCATTTTTCTAGTTCCATTTTCAGCATAAGAGAGACATCAAAACAATTGCTCATGAGAGGCGAAAGGTCAAAACATCAAGGCTTGTTACTTCCGACCCAAAAATATTATCAGTCATTGCATTTTGAGAAGATGTAGAAGAGCTTTGAACTAGGGATGATCATCAACCATGTCATCTGCATTGGCTTGGTCGTCCACATCCCTGCATCACAAGCCACAGCACTTTAATCTAAATATTCTACAAGGCTGGTCCCACAACAGTCATTTGCACATTGCAAGGTGCAAACAAGTAAGACTTAAAAAGTAACGACTTCCCAAAAATGTAAAGACACAAGCAGATATGCAGGTGTGCGTAGAAAACACACACATATATGGAACTTCACAAAGGTACTTGATGCAACTTGACCCCATACCTCATGTCAGATGATTCTACTGGAGTAAGATTACTATCTGAACTTCGCTGTCTAGGTTTCTCGTCTTCATCGGCATCAGACTCATAACCGTCACCATTCCATATCCGTGGTTTAGGCCTTCGATCCATATTTTCCTCTTTCTGCAATCAGTAGTTCTAGTATAAGATGGGGCTATACACTTAGAGATTTAATGACCAAGGTGCCACTAACCTCCTCTGGAACTTCTGTTGTAGAAGGAGTGGTTTGAAATGGCACACTAGGTGCATGAGGTAATTGTGAGATTTGCTCAAGCAATATGTTCCTGCAGCCACCAAGTAATTATGTCAGGTAACGTCTAAAGAATTGTCTTTCTCTATAGAAGAAAAAAGGAAAGAGAGGAACAATTGTCTGAGTTCAACAGTTGCTTGAAGAAGAATGTGAGGAACTTATGGATAGAGAGGAAATGTATGTCTCAGCATAATAATTCAAAAAAAATGTTTAAAGAGTAAATAGTTGCCCATCATTAACAAAAAATAAACAGAATCAACAAATATTCTTGCTGTCATACTAGTATAATCCTATGTTGCTCGGACTCTTCAAAAATGTCAACAGGTGCGTGTCGGATTCTCCAGAAGTAGAGTATATTTGGAGACACGGGTGCTACATCGAAAGTGAAGAGTCCGTGCAACTTAGGTATAATCTAGTTACAGACAGAATAACAAAATTTGTCTCATATACACCACTGAGGCATCAATTTTATTTTTTTTGATAACTAGGGAAACCCACAGCCGCTGCCCTTTGGGTGCGCATAAGGTAAAACTCCCGCTCCTATGCAATAGCTCGCAAACCACACAGGAGAGGTAATCTGCACTAGGCAAGCCTGGTGCAACCAACTCAACCCAGAAGACAAACCCCTGCTTTCACTGACAAAGGGTTTCGAACTTGAGCAACATGGAGTCCACTGAGGCATCAATTTGATGGACCAGTATCAGGGATAATCTACTATCAACTCTGTCTTCTCCAGATAAGGGATAATCTGATGGCGAAAGCCCTCAAACTACAGGAAGTAGTACAATAGTAAAATTACCTCATCTTCTCCAGATCCCTAGGTGAATTTAGATTCTCCATGGGGTTTGGTTCAACATGAAGAGTATAATCTGGGCCAAAATATTCATAATACTCGTTGTAAGGCAACTTGTTTTCAGGTTCTACCCCAACTGCAACTGCTGTCTGCAACAAAGAAAAACAGTTGATACTTGGCACATATTCTAAACAAATAGTAGTAATAGTAGAGAATCTGAAATGCAGGCGCAAAGGAACAAGAGAGAGAGAGAGAGAGAGAGAAACCTCATAGCACCAGCACCTAGCGACATTTCTTATAGTATAGCCTCCACCACCCAAAACCATCAGAGGGACATTGAAGGATCTGAGGTACCTAAGGCAAGCGGCATGGCCCTTGACAGACAAGTTGAAGCAACCCAACCTGTCTCCAGCCAGTGAATCAGCCCCACATTGAAGAACAACAGCATCGGGTTGGTAGACCTCCATGACTTTTTGTATTGTGGGACGAAATAGTCTACCGAAACTATCGTCATCCATCCCATCATGCAATGGGACATTTAGGGCATAGTACTTCCCCTGATTTGCACCAATGTCTTTGATGTGCCCCGTACCAGGAAAGAAGTCCCCAAACTTATGGAATGATACTGTCATGACTCTATCTGTGGTGAAAAAAGCCTCCTCAACACCATCACCATGGTGAATATCAATGTCTATGTACAACACACGCTGCAGAGCAACACTCAGCATTTCAGAGGAACAATAACTCAGAACAACCTCTAATCAAGGCAAAAAAAAGTGAATCAAAGGAACAGATGCTGCAAAGCTATAGTTTATAATTGTATGCAACAGCATTCAGCCGTTCACACTACAATTATTCAGATTCTATTATTAATATACTTGATCAGTAGAAAAATAACAAGTGATCAAGATTAACTAAGTTCCACTTCCTAGAAATCTTACATAGTAGTACTTAACCTAGTTAAGTAGTAAGTAGTAGTAAAACGAGAGGAGTTCATAAGAAATATTGTGTACATAAAGTTGGAACTAGATTGCAACTTGAGTTTGAACATGTCAATATTTGTTTTGATTTGCTAAATGCTTCCATAGAGATGGAACAGATCTGTCCCAGCTACTACAAGGATAACAAGCAGGCATTTCCATATTTCTCCAGCATAGAATTGGCAAAATCAAAGTGAAGTTTATTAGCAAGCTTCCATACCTTCAATTACTCTTAAAGACAGAACATTTACCCCTTAACATCAAACTTATCTGAATTTACACCAAACGCTACAAATCTGAACCAGCCAATCGACAAGGATATGAATCATGAGCATCATGCTTACCCTTAGTACACCCCACCCTCCTCAAAATGGTTTTCCAGAAACCTATACACAAGGGCAGGGCCACATACCATATTCACACTGAAATTTCTATTACTGAATGTAGACAAGCAACAACATACCCGGTGTAATCCCACAAGTGAGTTCTAGGGAGGGTAGGGTGTACCATGTACGCAGACCTTAATCCTACCTCACGGAGTAACTCACCAAATGTAGACAAGCAATAGAAAGTTAAAAGCACCTTTCCCTTATTAAGTACATGATGGTATCATCATTTCTATTCCATAGTTCAAGAAGCCGTCTAATCCCTCTCCCACCCCCCGAATAAGTTATCCCGCAATTTCATCTCAACGAAACATGGGATAAACTCATCCTAAATTAATCCAGGATTAGCTATCCCTTGTCTCTCCTACCAAGGAGCCCTAAGAAAATAAATATAGTGAAAGCAGAATGAAAAAGGTAACTATAGGAATAATAAGAATAATGTAGACGCATGTCAATCGTCACAATATAAATGAAGCAACAAAATAGGTAGGCACATAAGAAAGGATAATACAATAATCTAAAAACTATTTCATTTCTCAATTATTACCCAATAAATAAGTACAAAGTAATATATTTTCTATCCAGTTCCTCAAAAAAAAGTAATATACTTTCTATCCAAAAATTTATTTTCAAATTTAACAGCAAGTAAGATTTTTTTAACAATATATATATATATATATATATACACACAACGAATACATCTTTATGAACAAGTGGTGCCCTAATATAAATTGGGAGCGAAGCCATTGCTTTAGTGGCCTTATGGTCGAGCAAGCCATGGCATGTACATTGTTATGAATCTATTCATGATGTAAAGAAACAACGAAAATGAAAATATTAGAGAGTAAAAAGTTTATACCTTGTGGACTTTGAGGAGCTCAAGAATACCAAGAACAATATCATTCACATAGCAAAAACCGGAAGCTTCACTTTTCTTTGCATGGTGCAGACCACCAGCCCAGTTGATCGTTATATCAGCATCCTGCCGATTAAGCTTAACCGCAGCCCCAATAGATCCACCAGCAGAAGCTTGACAAAATCCAAAAAGCCCATCGAAAACAGGGCAATCCTCACCAACATTAAATCGTTTGAGATGACGCGAATGGGTATGGTCATGAAGAGTCTCCGGTGAAACGGAAGCAAGGAAGTCAACATAATCCGGCGAGTGAAAACGGCGGATATCATCCGCTCCCGCCGGAAAAGGACGACTTATTTCCATACGCCTGTGTAGGTAGTAGTGTACGATGAGATTGTGGGCCATTCTGATACGGTGCGGCTTCATCGGATGACCTTGGCCGTAGTAATAATCGCCGATGGTTGGCTCATAAAAGTAAGAGACACGACGCTTCCTAGCGTCGGTACCGGTGGATGGAAGCGATGCGCCGCCGTCTACGGTGGAGGAGTCCATTGGCCACTGATTTTTGGGTTCGGAGTGATAGTGATGATGAAATTTGGGATTTTTCCGTGAGACTCGACAGTCTGTATTGAGTCCAGGAAAATGACACGAAAAAAATACTCTCCTTTTATAGATCCAAAAAATTAGTCTTCAACTTCTAACCCTCTTAAAAGAAATTTAAACAATAGCCTATACTTAACAAAATAAAATTTAGCAAATTTTATGTTTCCATTGATAATTGAGTTGTGTGTATAAAATAGTTTTACTTATGAGGTAGAAGTTCGAGATATTTTAATAAGTCAGACATAGTAAATTTGTTCAATTAGCTATAGGTTTTTCCTCATATTGCGTAATTATTTAGAAGTTATGATAGGTTATAGAATTTGATCTTGTTAGACTGGAGTTTTTTGAAAAAGAAAAGAAATTGGATAGAAGTAAGTTATGGTTTATAAATAGGAAGATGAGGGGAGAAGGATATTCATGAGGGGAATGGGAATGGCGGAGAAGATTATAACGTGGGGCATTGAACCCTCGCCGACAAGCTGAAAATTCAGATAATCAATCAATTTTCATGATTAAATTCGATCATGATTAAACAATCAATATTTCTTTTATAAGAACATAAGTTATTTAACATAATTATAGCTTTTCCTCAACAAACAATACATTACACTATTTTCATTTATGATAACGTATTGAAATATCCTGAATTTCTACCTCACAAAGTTAACTTGCTAATTTGTGGCTAACAATTCAAACATGAAACTCAAGTCACACATTAGGCCATGAACGAAAAGTTTCAACCTAATTCAAAAGTGGCCTTTTAAGTTTTTACATCAAATGAATTCAATTCAAAAAAAAAAATTGTATAAATTTTAGGAATCACATAATTTTAATATGAAATTACAATTTATCCCTATTTAGTTTGTAATTACATTAATCCCCGAAAAAGTAAAACAAAGCGGATACATAATATGTAGCTCGGATACATTATAAAATAATTTAGAATTAGGAGAGAAATAAGGGATTTTAAAGATTTTTAGAAATAGAAGGGAGTATTAGAAATAAGGGAAACATAAGGCGTGTATTTCAATAATTTTTCCATTTTTGTTCCTAATCAATTCAAAGAAGAAAAAATCTCAAAAAGGTCGATCTCATTTTCTTTCAATCCAAAACAACCTTAAAAATTCACATACACAATTAGTTAAGCTATAAATGGAGCAAGGATTTAAAATTTATGAAGCAAAGATTTTAATCTATTAAAAAATGTCGGATATTACAAGCTGATAGAGTACACCAATATCGTATCAAATATTTTACTGTTGGTAATATTGTATGGTTCGTTAATTCTGTTCACCATCACTTTTGCATATTGGATTTTATATATAAAATAATGTCTAATCGTTATTGTGTTATACATTTATTTTAGTTTTGAATTTTTTTTAAGAAAGTATTATTTTGGTGAATTAATAGTTTACTTTGGTAAAAAAAAAATCAAAACAACCTCAAAAATTCATTTAAATAATTAGTACAACTATAAACGAAAGAAGGATTTGAAGTTCATAGATTCAAGATTTTAATCTATTTGAGTAATCAAATTTTAAGATAGTAATAATTATATATATATAAAGCTAAAAATGAGAAAAGTGACATGACATGCTTCTTTGGCCGAGATTTCTATTATCTTTTTTGTCAATTTTTTAAATGTTTTTCCTTATATTAAAATTACAAATGTTACATTAGAGTACTGATATAGTCATATTCTTCTATTTTTCCTATGTTGCCTTAAATTGCCTTAGTAAAGTATATTTATCAATGTAATAAATATTGATATTTAAAAGGTATGTTGTATTATCTCATTATAAATAAATGCTAAAATATGAATAAATATAAACATAAAAAAAATACGTATTCCAATTAATTGTTTTATTGACATTTGGGGGAAAATATTAAATATTATCTGATACAATTTCTAATCGTTTATGGCTATTCCCCTGGGTTTAATTTTTTTATTAAAAAGATTAAAATGCAAAGGAATTCATTTATCTTTTGTCTCGGATTTTAAGTTCTTTTTCCTTATTCTCTATCTGAAAAATTGCATAAACTAAAAGTTATCATGTTTTTCTATTTCCTTATTAATATCTATATTATAATTATTATCCTCAGTAAAATCTCACTAAATTAATATAGATAAGACTATAAAATATTATTATTTTATAGAGGTATTATTTAATTGATAAATTAATATTTATTAATTTAAGAGCAACTTTTACATATAGCAAACATAAATATCATATTTGTATGTTATAGCTATGCATAATTGCGCTCCATAGCAATTTTTATGTTTGCTATGGAGCTTTTGATTTGTTTAATTCGCTACAAACATCCAATTTTATACAAATTGTTCAGTTTTGTATAAATTCATTTATACATTGTAATTTGTATAATAAGATCTGTATTTTTATAATTATAAGTGTATAGGATGAAAATATTTGTATTTGTATATACATTTTTCTCTCGCTTTATACAAACAAAAACGTATTTTATACATTTTATACCGAAATGTATAAAATGACTAATTGTATATCGAATCAGATGGCAAAAAAGGAGATGTTTGCTGCGAATTACAATTAAAATAAACTATGGCTATAACATTTAATTTGAATTAATAGTTTGTTATTTCATACAATTCCCTTTAATTTAAAGAGTGTTTTGAGATGAAATTAAGGTTAATTTTGATCACATTAAAACCATTGTATCTTAATAATTTATGTATCATATTAATTGAATTTACATAAAACTAAATTTATCAAAATCAGTGTATCTTGCTAAATTAAGTATCCTATTTACTGGATTCATATACAAAAAACTCATTATACATAAAATACAATGTATGCATATGATTCATTGTAATATATTTTTTTGTTAAATTATTCATTGTAAAATAAATTCAAGAATTCAATGATTTATTCTATAAATAAATTCATTGTACATAATATTCATTGTTTCTTAATAATCAAATATTATTCATTGTATCTTTAGTAAAAACATCCAACATATGATGGTGAGAAAATAAACTATATAAGCAACACAGGAAATTTCTTAAAACTATATCCAAAAATGACTCTCATTTAAAAGGTGTCACAAAACCAACTATGAGAGATCAAATACGTAATACATTATATGAGCACAAAAAAGATCATTTTCACATGCACTCAAAAAGATTTGATCGTGGCAACATTAGAACTTTTGGATGCAATAAGAAAAGTTAGACATGATCTTCAACTAGTGTTAAATTTTAACAAAAAACAAAACATAATAAAATCATATTTCACTAAATTATCTTTGATATATTTGTACCTTTAAAGAATTAGTAATTTATAGTATTAACGGGACCATATATTTATATAGGCATCTCCTGAAAATATATCATCTTATTATCTTATAAAAATGAGTGATTTTTTTTCACTGGCTCAAATAAAAATCATATAAAAATATTATCTTAAAGAGATTATTAATTTACCGAATATTAATTTAGTGAGATTTTAATACATTTTCTTTTATATTGCTTCGATTTTTTTCTACCTAAAATAAATTAAATATAATAGTTATGAGCACAAACCTTTTTTATACATATTCCTTTCCCATTAGAATCCTAATTTTACCCCACGTTTCTTTCCTACACAACCAGTCAATAATAACATAAATATAATTGATGGTACCAAAAATACAACTGAATGCAAAATCATATATATTTTTCATCCAACGCAATTCAGATGAAACCCTTATGGTACCTTAGCTTCGTTCTTATGCTCGACTATCTACTAATTTTTTTGTCTACTTTTCAAGAGTTCAGAGCTTAAAGGACAAAAAAAATTGACAAAAATTTCAAAATGGCAC
>NC_064289.1:6271065-6340214 GCF_019186545.1 Solanum stenotomum | reverse complement strand
AAAAAAAGACTAATTTTTGTACTGCTTGTGTCACATAAATTAGGATTGGGATGATTTTAAAATTTTAATTTTGGTTATACATTATAAAATAGCCGAAAAATTGAATGATATAATTTTTTTAAAAATAACCGAATGAATCGTCCTATCGATAACCCTAATGTTACTTCTACTCTGTTTATTTTTACTTAAATTTAGAAAGATATGTTTCATTTCTACCCTCAATCTTATCGCTACATTTATTTGCTATTTGAAATTGAAATTAAAAAGACAAATGGCAAATAAGTTTTTATATTAGCTCACTTATGAGCAAAATATATTATAACAATCTTTACTAATTTTATAACAATACATAAACTATACTCTCTCCGTCCCATATTAGATGGGCACTTCCAACTTTACACGGTGATTAAGAAATCATTAATACATTGGAAGACTTCACCATTTTGCCCTTTGTTTATATCAATGCACATTGAAATGAGTTATAAAAAATACACATACAATATAGGAATGGTCATATCAATTGTAGGGGTAAAATGGAAAAGAATTAATTAATTTTATCCTAATTTAATAAGTGCTCAAATAATATGAAAAACATTTTTTTAGTAAGATTCTCATCTAATATGGGACGGAGAGAGTAACAATATAACTTTATTAATGTTAGGTGCCCGGGCTTTCTTTACTAGTTTGATACTAATATTGAATGCACGTTTCGCTCAGGTGCTGGAACGAAGAAACCTTGGTGCCGACTTATATCAGAGTTTCCACAGGTTTTTTATTAGTAGCATTTATTTTTATTTAATTATTTTTTATGGAGTATGTAGTATTTATTTTAGATCTTGATTAATTTGAATTAATATATTTAGAAATCTCATTTGGGAAAAAGCATATCAATTTTTTTCGTACTCAATACTTTAAATTGATATCTCTGATTAAAGAAGAAACAACTTTATCTACTATACTCCATCCTTTAATGATTCTTTTAACTATTTTTTTTTGTTGAATTTTGTTTTATACAATGTGAATACACCGCAAAACTTTTGTTTGATATCTAATATAATGTGAATACACTGCAGAACCCAACTGTAGATATTTCCGAGCCACGTTTCATGGCTGGTGCGGGCAAAGGCCTTCCTGAAAATGCAATGGTTTGTGTAATAAGACGGGAAGAGGTAGTAACTCTAATTTGGATTCCCTTCCTTATTAGGCGGTTCAAATATTTTGGTGGTCTTAAGATGAAAATATATTAAAAAACTTAAATTTTTGAATAATAATTAATAATACAAATTTTATTTAAAGTATATTCTTTTAGAGTACTTTTTTTTTAAGATACAAAGTTGATGATATATTTGTTAAAAAAGTATTTTGAGATGCAAAATTATGTCTTTGTTTTTGTATGGTTTTTTTTACTCTTACTATAAATAGAAATTTTCCCGTTTCAATTTGTTTGTTTGATTTTATTGATGCAGAATTTGAAATTTAATAAAAACATAAAGAAGAATTTTGAAATTATAGCATCAAACTAAACTTTCAGTACAATTTTTATTTTATTTTTTTATAAATATTTTATTATTGCTACAAAACAAAATGAGCCTCTCAAATTTGGGGAAGTCTTATTTTTTTTATATATATGCGCAGAGCCGCCCCTTCGGCTTCTCTCTCCCAAATGTTGATTTGCTTAACAGTTAGGGCTGGTTTGAAAAGCCATCGGAGAATTGAATTTGATGTAATTTGTAAAGCTACCGGAAAATTGAACAAACTTCTTCCTGAGAGGTTACCGGAGCAATTTGACTATGAACATGTAGCACATGGAAGGAGTGCATTAGTTGGCGTTTGATTGTTTTGTGAGATGAGATGAAATTTATATATTGTATATGCAGTATGATTGATCATTGTTTGTGTAAATTACCAGTACCAAAACAATTGGGTTGCTATTATTGAGAGGAAGGCAAGCAGAGAACCACTGCGAGTCAATGGGCATACACTTGATAGGAATACCAGTGGCCTTCTCAATTCTGGCGATGAGATCATCTTCGGTCAATGGGGAAAATATGCCTATGTATCCTCTACTATTGTGATTCTTATACTATTTCTCATCATTATGATTGAATATCCTTGACGTTGTTCTATATAGATTTTTCAGCAACTGTTGTTTTCACCTCCAAATGTTGGCAGTAGCAATGCTGCTGATGTTGGATCGTCTAGCCAGATCCTCCCTCTTGATGGGAACCTGGACTCTGGCATAAAGGAAGGCAAGGTAAAGTATTTCTTTTGACCTATGAGTTCAAAGACTGATCCATGTGATAACTCCATGAATGGAGATTGAGAGCTTAGTGTACTACAGAGAGAAAAGAGAAAGTAGAAAGGGAGGAAGAAATCATCTCATTTAGCTCAATCGAAATTACTGTTACATTGCATTCTCTTGTATGTGTATTGCATTCACTAAGCACCTATATATACACATTGGGATTCTAACAAACTTCCGAACTGAATATAAGTCCTAGCTAACTTGCTTACTGAATATTGGAATGTGGACCTTACTAACTCATACCATATAGCTTGTAACCACCTACACTGATCAACACCATGATATAACTAAAGAAAGTATTTGTTAACAGATGTTGGAGGAAAGAAGGTTGACTGAGGAATCAATACATGCTTCAACATCATCAGGGATGTCTTCAATACCTTCTGTATTTAGGGAACAAATTCAGGCTAAAATCATTGATGGAAAAGATATAGAAGTTTCATTTGATGACTTCCCTTATTACTTAAGGTATACCTCAAGACCACATAGCATAATCCAATTACCCTTTACTTTTTGCTTGTGATTTGATCTTTTGGGCATTTGCTGCTTGCCACTTGCTGTTTACACAGGGTTAGCTATGCCTCGTCTTGTTCTTGATGCTTGTAGCTATCCCATAGTATGCAGCTATGTGATTTAAATAAACCTTTAGTTTTGGTGAAGATGTCTATATCTGTGAATTTGCAGTGAGACCACAAAAGCTATGCTGATTGCTGATACATATATACACCTTAAGCATAGAGAGCAACTTAAATATGTCTCTGAGCTTCCTGCAGTCAACTCAAGAATTTTGCTTTCTGGTCCAGCAGGTTTGTTGCTTTCTCAGTAATTATTTAACTTATTTTGTCTCTTGTAATTATTTTTGATTTCTCTCACCGAGTGCTTGGTAGATATTAATCTATGCGTACTGACCAGTTCTGCTTTTGTTTTCCAGGGTCTGAAATATATCAGGAGATGCTGGTGAAGGCACTTGCTCGTTATTATGGAGCTAAATTGCTCATTTTTGATAGCGATGCTTTTTTGGGTGTAAGAACAAATTACTCATTATGTTATTGAGGAACATTGCAAAATTACACCTTAATTTTTTTTTGCTCTTGATCCCCTTGAAGTACTACTAGTAGTCACCTTGCGTTTAAGACCTTGCTGCATATTTCTGTAAAAGTTCTCAGACCTATAAAGGGGCTATAGACATATTGAGGGATGTAAGGAGAGTAGTCACATGCAGCTTGTGAAAGCTTCTTTTCATGTTTTGTGTGTGTGTGTGTGTGTGTGTGTGTTGTGGGGTTGGGGTTGCGGTTGGACTATTGAAATCCTTCATGTCCGTTTCTGGACTTTGGTATTCTCTTGGTCAGCTGCAAATCATGAATATATTTCCATATCATTCAGGGGATATCTGTGAAGGAAGCTGAGCCAATGAAAGAGGCATGTAGTGCACACAAATCCTCTTTATCCGGGGCATCAAATGTATTTAGGACAGGTATTGTCTGCCCTTTGGTTATTAAGGAATTATATCTTTCTTCTTCAGATTTTTCTTTTTTACTAATAACTGATGTTGAAGATGTTTAGGTGATAGAGTCAAGTATATTGGCTCTGCTTCTGGTGCACTGCACTTGAGTCCCATCTGGTAAAATTCTAATTTTCCTAGAAACCTCAATACCAACTCTTTTGTATTCAAAATGATCTGTATCTTCTTATATTTGAACAAATTTCTGATGTTATTTTTTGATGGTCTGTTTGTCATCTGTTCTCAATGCCATCAATGAAACTATTTTATCCAAAAAAATAGAATCATTCTTGATGCACATGAAAGTAACTATATGGTTTAAGGATAATTAGAGTGAGAGAGGAGTATTTGTTTACTTCTTTTTTGATTTGTTTTATTTATAAAGTTGAGACATAATTTTTGCTTTTCTGCATTTTCTAGAAAGTGAATTGTTCTTTATCTCCTGTACCACATTTTGTTCTGCAACTGCCTATTCTATGTTTTAGTACAATCTGAGGCTTTAACCTTCTCTGTCTTGTTCCATTGTTCCAGGGGCATAAAAGTTGGGTCTACAGGGAGGGTTGTATTGTCTTTCAACGATAATCTATTCGCAAAAGTTGGTGTAAGATTTGATAACCCCTTCATATATGGCATCGACTTAGGTGGTCTTTGTGATGATTCTCATGGATACTTCTGCAAAGGTACTTTTGGAACACATTTAACTATTTTCCTTTAGTTTATTAAGTTAAACATTCTTAAGTTTGCAGTCTTAGTTTTACTTCCAATTGAGCTGTGCTTAGACGCCACTGCTGTAGATGCTCCGGACAAGTTACTCGCTAATACATTGTTTGAGGTGTGAATTCTTTCTATGAATATGAACAGTGCAATGTGGAATTTCTGTTCCTTCCTTTTTTGGGTTAAACTTTACTCTTTACATTTCATTATACTTTTTCAGGTTGTATTCGATGAGAGCCGGAAGTCGCCATTCATTTTGTTCGTGAAAGATGCTGACAAAGTAATGGCAGGAAACTCAGAATTATATTCAACATTTAAAAGTCGGCTTGAGAAGCTTCCTGATAATGTAATTACTATTGGTTCACACGCTCATACAGATAATCATAAGGAGAAGGTACTATTTGAGATCATATTGCCCACGAATAGATGCATGTAATTATATTTATTCCTGTTATATAATGTGTCTACAGTGTATTAAGAGGCCTGTTGTGAAAATTTATCATGGATTAAATTTCTTGGCTATAGTAGTTATTGGTGCCAAAATTTTGTTAGACTGAGGCTTGATCAAGAGAATGAGAGGTGATTACTATTACAACAAAAAGTTTAAAAGACCATCTTTGAAGCACAAAAGAGACATTAGTCCTGCTATATATATAAGTGCATGCATGCACATGCAACATACACACACTACACAGTGCGGTACACTCTCTCTTTTGTATATATATATAATACACACACATAAACATGGCCTCAACGGCCGTATATAGATGTACCTGAAAGTAGAGAATTTACAAAATGATATGATTCTCTACAAACTCCACCCAATCATCTATTCAACAAGAAACTTTCTGAGTGCACCAAAAGAAAATAAGAGAACAAAGACTACTACACCATCAGTTTCAAAAAGACTACTACACCTTCAAAAGCTCTCCTGTTTCTCCCTCTCCAAACAATCCACATTAGCGCTAGTGGAATCATACTCCAATCCCTTCATCTTCTCCTTCTCATGCTCTTCCAACTGGACATCAACTCTCTCACAGTGTTTGACATTGTCTAAGAAGTGCGAAACCACCCAAGCATATCCCACCGTAACATCATAGTCAATCACAAATCCTACTTTTTGGAAAATTTAGGATTTGAAATCAGGATACAAATCGCATGTCCAAAAACATCCCAAATTGCATGTCCAAACGCCTACTAAATCTCTAGTGTTTAATTAAAGCCCAAACCCGTTATTAATGACAGTAGAAAGAAAAAAACTGAGAAAATAATTTAGGAAATTGAACATTTGTACTACATTCTTTCATAATCATAAATGAGGTCTCTTTATGTGATCTTCAACAATCCTTCCCTCATTAGTTAAGTTTTGTGGTTGAGTTAGGCCCAAGATGATGTAACTTGGTATCAAAGTCGGGATATCCCAATCATTATTTATCGATGCTGGGTCCCCATTTATATTGTCCATGCTCGAGATGCCCAGTCTTGGGCGCAGGGGGTGGAGTCCGACATCTTCTCATTTAGGGATGGCATGTCTCTTAATATATATATATATATATATATACTCACTCGGTTTCAATTTGTTTGTCTGGTTTTGTTTTGATAGGGGGTTTTAAGGAAGTAAAATAAACTTTTGAATCAAAGATATTAGAATTTAACAAAATGCCTTTAATATTGTATTCTTAAACATGCATGTGAAAAGTTAGAATTAAAAAAATTGTCAAAGAGGGAAAGATGCATTATCTTGTAACAGACTAAAAAGGAAAGTAAGATGAATAAATTGAAAGGAGGCCAGCCATGATAATTTTTCTATAAATAGATTCAAGCACAATGTTTTTTAAAATGCCCAAATGCAGCAAAAGATAGTAAATCATGTAACTGTGATTTATGTGGTAAATAATTAGTACTCTATCTTGAATGCCATACTGAATGATCAAATGATGTTTGATTGTTCTGGTTGCTTATGGTAATTGTGCCCATAATAGTCAACCCAACCATATAAATATGGACCGACAATACATAGCAAGCAAAAAGAGTATTTCATTAATTATTTAGAATAATCACTCTTTTCCTTGATGAATGTTGCCGATTTAGCTAGGCAAATGTGTTACTTTCGGTTTATCAATTTTAAAATTTAGAAGCCTACTTGTCCTTCATGAAAAAAATGTCACTATATGCATATCAGGTTGTAGGTTTTCACTCCCTTTAAAATGTAGCTCATGCAATCAATTAACTACCAGGTTGGTAGCGCCCATTCGTAGATAGAGTTGACGAGTCTTTCACATGTGTATCCTTTACCAAAGGGTTGCGTCCCTTCAAATTAATTTGGTATTTTTATTTTACTTTTTTTATAAGTAGGTCATTTATTTAATTTAAAAGGGTATTTAAGTAATTTAACATGTATATCCTATATTTATGTGATTCATTAAGGGAGTTCGAAAAATAAAGATATAATGTCTGAGATTTCAACTTGGAACCTCAAGGTAAATTTTGACCCCTTTCAACCAATGAGTCAACCTCTAATCTTATGTTCAGCGGATTGAATATCTGTATATATACATAATTTTTTTTTAAATACCTTATATATATCGTGTAATTTTTTGCCGAGTGGATTCGGGTGAACCCCTTGCTACCTCCTATATCCGCCCCTGCTTGGAACCCAATCATGTTTGCTAATCCTTCTTGGAAGATTAGAGATAATCATGTCTTCATTTTACCTAATAATTTCCTCATGGTTCTCTTGATTTTAGCTCATTATGCCGGATCTAGTTCATTAGTTTCTCAGTGTCTCAAAAAGCTGCTCCCAGTTGATAATTTGGAGTTTGGATGATTTAGAAAACAGTTGGATCAATTAAGTTTGTCATTTGCCTTAATATGTAAAATATGTTTCTTCTTTTGATATTTGGCCCAAGGGTATCACCTTATGCTGCATTTGGAGTCATCACATCCCTTGTTGTTCACAATTGTTATTAATTTAACTGAAACAACAAGATGAATTGAAATCTGAAGAATAAATTTTATTGAACTTCAAGCTGATTAAATAAGTAGAGGGGCAGTACAACTAACACAGAACATGGACTGCTAAAAGACTGCTAACATGCCTATAAAATAGGAACAACTATAACTAATTAATAGGATAATGACTAAAAGAAAACTAATCTCCTAATAATCAACTGAAGTCTCTGACCCATTCTAAGCAGATCCTGAGACACGTAACAACACTCCTCCTGAATCAAGAGCTGCAAACTCCCAACTTTTCTCTAAGAAATTCGATCTGCTAACATGAAATGACTTTGTAAAAATATCCGCCACTTGATTCTCTGATTTGCAATAGAATAAAACCACTTCACCGTTTTTCTGCACTTCCTTCAAGAAATAAAACTTGATATTGAAGTGCTTGGTCCTTCCATGAAACACGGGATCTTTGGATATGGCTATAGCAGCTTCATTATCCACAAGGATCTCAGTGCTCTCTACTTGCTCCAGTTGCAAATCGATCACAATTTTCCTAAGCCATAGTGCTTGATTAACAGTGGCTGCTGCTGCGATGAATTCTGCTTCAGCTGTTGATTGTGCTACTATTTCCTGTTTCTTTGAGCACTATGAGAAACACCCTGATCCAAAAGTGAAACAATAACTAGACATGCTTTTCATATCACCAATTGACCCGCCCCAATCACTATCAGAATATCCATGGAGTTTGAAATTCTGACTTTTGCTAAATCTGATGCCATAGGTTAGAGTTCCCTTAAGATACCTAACTACTCTTTTGGCGGCCATCATGTGCAACTCACTTGCACAATTTAAAAACCTGGATAAAACACTCACAGGAAACAAGATGTCAGGGCTTGTTGTTGTGAGATACATCAAGCATCCAATTAAAGTTTGATATACTCCTTCATCAACTAGTTCAGCTCCATCATCCTTTTTCAGCCTTTCTTTTTGATTCATTGGAGTACTCACACTCTTGCATTCTTCCATTCTAAATCTTTTTAGAATCTCCTTCATATATTTCTTTTGACAAACAAAAACTTCATTCTGAGTTTGCTTGATCTCCATTCTCAGAAAATAAGTCATCTCAAAGACTTTCATCATTTCCTCCTTGAATTCTTCAATCAGCCCTGTATTATTTCCTGTCACAAGTAAATCGTCGACATACAGAGAAATAATAATGATATTAGAGGCAACTTTCTTGACATAAAGAGTCGATTCACTTAAGCTTTTTTCAAAGCCTAAGCCTAGCAAATGATTATCTATTCGGCTGTACCAAGCTCTAGGAGCTTGCTTTAGTTTGTATAGAGCTTTCTTTAACAGATAAACCATATCTTCATGTCCTGGTCGCTGAACCCTTCTGGCTGCTCAACATATATTTCTTCCTGTAGTAGACCATTCAAGAAAGCAGACTTCACGTCCATTTGAAAAATCTTCCAATTTTTCTGTGCCGCAATAGCCAAAATCATCCAAATTGTATCCAATTGGGGCAAAAGTATCAGAAAAATCTACTCCCCAAACTTGGGCATAGCCTTTCACCACCAATCTAGCTTTGTGCTTGTTTACCGAACCATCTGGATTTAACTTTGTTCGAAAAATCCATTTAACTCCAATCACTTTTCTATCTTGGGGTCTTTCCACGAGCTTCCAAGTTTGGTTCTTTTCTATCATGGTCAGCTCCTCCTTCATTGCATTTGTCCAATTTTGATACATTTTTGCTTCCTCATATCCTGCAGGTTCAAAAACAGCAACATTGCATCTTTCATAAATATTAGAGAGTGTCCTCCGGAAATAGCCTCTCTACCTCCACGAGGTAGTGGTAAGGTCTGCGTACAATCTACCCTCCCCAGACCCCACGTAGTGGGATTCCACTGGGTATGTTGTTGTTGTATAAATATCAGAGAGTGACCTTGTTCCCCTAATAGGTTGATCATCCACCAAGTCATCATAATCAAGTTGTTAATTATGGTTTTTAACTCGAGACTCCTCATTCCATTCCCATTGCTCATCTTCAAGGAATTGAACGTCTCTACTTACCATAATCTTGTCTGTTTGAGGTTGAAAGATCCTATAAGCTTTAGAAAATAAGCTATAGCCAATGAAGATTCCCAAATATGCCTTCTTATCTAGCTCGTCTCTCTTAACCTGTGGAACATAAGAAAAACATAGACATCCAAATATCTTGAGGTTTTTCAAAACAGGTTTGACACCATACCATGCTTCAAATGGAGTCTTTCCTTCCACTGCTCGCGTAGGCAGTCTATTCAACAAGAAAACAACAGTGTTTGCTGCTTCAGCCCAAAACTTCTTTGGTAGATTCTTCTCATGCAACAAGCATCTCGACATCTCCATGATTGTTCTATTTTTTCTCTCACTCACTCCATTTTGTTGTGGAGAATAAGGGACAGTAAGCTGGTGCTTAATTCCAGCTTCTTCACAAAAAGAATTGAACATATCCGAGGTATATTCAGTTCCATTATCTGACCTAATGACCTGAATCTTGCTGCCACTCTGATTTTCTATCCATCTTTTGAACTTCATGAAAATTCCAGCAGCTTCGGACTTAAACTTCATAAAGTAAATCCAACACATTCTTGTTAGATCATCAATGAAAATAATATAATACCTGCTGCCATTGAGTGATGGAGTTCTTTGTGGACCACAAAGATCGGTGTGAATGAGTTGCAACTTTTCTGTAGTTCTCCAAGTGGAACTTTTAAATGGAAGTCTAGTATGCTTGCCAAGCACGCAAGCCTTACAACTTGAGGGGGTTCTCCTCCAAGTTTGGTAAACCATTTACTGTTTTGCTCCTTTGCATAAACAATAAAGCTTTGTGATGAAAGTGACCCAACCTTTTGTGCCACGTTTCCGCTACAGTGAGCTGGCTTGGAAAAGCTATGTGTTCCTCGTTCAATGGATTCAAGGAAAAACTTTCTTCCTGCATTTTAATTCTGAATACTTCCTGACCACTAGGATCACTGATCAAGCACGCTTTATCTTCAAATAATAATTTGAATCCATTTTCTAGGAGTTGCCCAACACTTAATAAATTCTGATCAATTTCAGGAACAAATAAAACTTCATAAATAAGTTTTGTACCTTTGTAACTTTCAATTGCTACAGTCCCCTTTCCTTTCGCTGGGAGGTATTCTCCATTTCCGATCCTGACTCTTGATTTAACTGATCTATCAAGTTCTGTGAAAAGTTTTTCATCACTGGTCATGTGGTTCGTACAACCACTATCAACAAGCCAACTTTCACTTGAATTTATGCTTGCGAAACAGGTGGCCACAAATAGTTGCTCATCTTCTTGTTGGTCTGCAATCTGTGCATCATTTGGTTGTTGTAATCCCTTCTCTTTGCAGATAATCTCAGCATGACTGAGCTTGTGACACTTTCTGCATTTCATATCAAGTTTTCTCCAACACTTGAAGTGTGGATGATTTTTCCTCCCACAATGTTGGCAGGGAGGATATTTGCCTTCTCTGTTGTTGCTAGTTGCAGTAACACCATTTCTCGCTGTTGTTGCTTCGTAGTTTTCACGATTCCCTTTCTTTCCTTTTCCTTTGTTTCCCCTAGCACTTGAATCGAACTGCAACTTGGCTTGCAAGGCTCCCTCAATGGATCCCTCATGCCTCATCATACTTCATTGTTCTTGTGCCTGCAGTGCACTCAATAACTCTGCCAAGCTAAGCTTAGACAGATCTTTAGTATTTTCCAATGAAGCAATAGTTGCCTCATATCTCTCAGGTAAAGTTACAAGTATTTTTTGAACTATTCTATTATCAGTAAGTTCATTTCCAAGTATCCTTACCTTATTGGCAATCCCAAGCAACCTATTAGAATAATCCTTAATGGTTTCTGATTCCTTCATACGCTGCATCTCGAATTCTCTAACCAAGTTCAGTACTTTCATTCCTCT
This sequence comes from Solanum stenotomum, assembly GCF_019186545.1. Taxonomy (NCBI): domain Eukaryota; kingdom Viridiplantae; phylum Streptophyta; class Magnoliopsida; order Solanales; family Solanaceae; genus Solanum; species Solanum stenotomum. The sequence continues at coordinate 6,328,784 of NC_064289.1, read as the reverse complement.
AATTCTTTCATCTCCCCCGTACTCTTTCTTGTGGAAATCCCAAATTGCTTTGGCTAAGTTACATGTCATTATTCTGCTGAAAATGGTGGCAGAAACTGCAGCAAAGAGACAAGATTTAGCTTTGGATTTTCCTGTCTTCTTTTCCTTGTGGGTTCTAATCTGAGCCATAGTTGGATTCCCTGGCAGAGGATGCACTTCGTAGTCTTCCTCGACAGCCTCCCACAAATCACTAGCCTCCAAATAAACTTGCATTTTTACTGCCCAGGCTTGATAGTTTTCTCCATCAAAAACTAGTGGAGCCATAGCAGAAAAAGAGCCTGCATTCTCCATTATTTTAATGGTGTTTTGCAGAGAATATTTTATGGATAAACACTCAGAGAAAAGAACCTCGCAAGTCTCACACAAGTCCCTTAAGAAGTAGGGCTCTGATACCAAATGTTATTAATTTAACTGAAACAGCAAGATGAATTGAAATCTGAAGAATAAATTTTATTGAACTTAAGCTGATTAAATAAGTGGAGGGGCAGTACAACTAACACAGAACATGGACTGCTAAAAGACTGCTAACATGCCTATAAAATAGGAACAACTATAACTAGTTAATAGGATAATGACTAAAAGAAAACTAATCTCCTAATAATCAGCTGAAGTCTCTGACCCATTCAAAGCAGATCCTGAGACACGTAACAACAACAATACTAAACCATAAATATAGTTGGCGACTAGACGAAGTCATGCATTAATTGTTGAGAAAACGCTATAACTGAACTTCTAGAGATAGGAATAAGAAATTAGAAATTTAGTATAAGATATTTGCCACGGAAAACTTTAAGTTACATCTTTCCATTCAAATCAGAAATTTGAAATGAATTTTGAATTTGATTAGCTTCATTTTTGCTTCATATTTAGGCTTAGTCATAGTTTTTCCATCCTTATCAAATTATAAATAATTATTGTTTATGTTTATCAATACATTTCTATTTTTCATATTTTCATCATTAGTGCTGTTCTTCACTAAAGTCTACTCTTTAATTGCATCATGCAGTTAAAGCAACAGTACTAGGGTTTTTCTTGCGCCTTTTGCTTTTGACTACTCTAAGTTTGTTCAAACTGACTACATATTAAACCATGATTTTGTAATTTTTCCTTCATCCTCTACTGTGGTGTTGATATGTTTGGAGAGTTTTCTGACCGTTCTTACATATTAAGTGTAGTTATGGCTCCTGAAAACCATGCTCCTTCCTTTTTCTCCATGCCTGCAGTAATGAGTTTTCATAATCTCCCTTCCTCATGAGTTGAACCTCCATAGTCATTTTCCACTTGACTGTTATTGTGTAGTCTCAAGTCCCTTACTCCCATTTCGTTGTTGCTGGATGTAAATACTGCCTCTTCTATCAATCATGTCCCCATAGTTTGATCGAAATAATTGCCATTCTCCACAAAGAAAAAAGAAGAAAAAAGGCCCCTACAGCAAGATCATCTTGTGACTTGTTTCAAGAGGGTACCCGAGGTCAGTCGTCGGAGAAAAAACCAATCTTATAACCAAGAGTATTAATTAGTAATTGTAGGTTTAGTACCTCCTCTCCTGTTGTTTGCTAAGTTAATATGCAAACACATGCTGCTTGAAAATGTAGCAGAATCATCCTCAATCTAGTTTAGAAATCTTTCTTCTAATAACAAATTGTAAAAATTCCCCAATAAGGAGCAAGAATACCAAACTGTAATTTAAGTGGTGTTATAAAGTGTTCAAAATCATATTGTTAGATTGAGTTAGAGTCGCACATTTGTTGAGGATTGGAGTGGTGGTCTGTACTTGATCACGAGTTGGGCCCAAGTGTCATGTCTTTACACATATATCTCTTTCTCGACTCAAAAAGAGTGGAGGAGAGGAAGAGTGTGCTTTAACTCTTCGCTCAAGTTGAAGTCATCCTTTCAATTGCTTGACAACATAAGGCTTAACCACTTGACCATGCTTTTCTGATTTACTCTTTGCAGTCGCATCCTGGAGGATTGCTTTTGAGCAAATTCGACAGCAGTACAGCTGGTTTGCTTGATCTGGCATTCCTGGTATAAACTCTTCAATGTTTTAATCAATTCTTTTAACAGTTTTCAATTAGTTGTGAAATTATCTTGCAAATGAGGATGTCGAATTATAATCAACGGGAAAAGAACCCTTCTTTACGTAAGGCATGTGTTTTTTTATTAATTTGGGAAGCACAACATGTCTTTTATATTAAATTAAAGCATTTAATACGAATAACTACCTTGTTTGATTTGAAAACTAGACTTATTTTTTAAAAATAATCTAAAAGAATTTTCAGAAACCATCAACATGATCTTGTTATCCAAAAACAGCCACTTCTCTGGTAAATGTTGCAACCATTGTTTTATTAGCCAAACCACAAATTATCCTAATGCTACTCTATCCTTGTGCTTATGGTCGTGAATTAGGCCTTTATGTGTCCTCATTTTTCTAAGAAAGCTTTCTAATTCTTTGTCGTCTTCATTTGATGTGCGTTTTCTGCTTCACCAACTTTAGTATTGTATACATTTGTTAAAAAAAATTATCCTATCGAAAACGTGGCAATTACATTGGAAAACCCTGGTTCTGTCGACTCTGATCCTGCACAGTTCCCTTTCCTCCTGCTGAATTTGCCCTTCTGCTGTATTACCCTTGAATAAACACTGCTATATGGTAACTTAATAGTCTTTTTGAACTCTCAGCTGCTTATCGTACTGAATTTTGATGAGTTCAGGATAGTCCTGAGAAGACACATGACAAGGGGAAAGAGGTTGCAAAGAATTCGAAATTTCTGACAGAATTTTTCCCAAATATAGTGGCTATTCACATGCCGCAGGTCTGTTGTTTAAATTCTATAGAATTTTATATGAACTTATTCTTGATTCAGCAAATTACTGAGTGGTTTTGAGTATTGCAGGATGAAGCACTTTTATCTATTTGGAAACAACAATTGGATAAAGACGCCAATATCCTCAAAATGAAAGAAAATTTTAATAGCTTACAAACAGTAAGGCTTTCTGACCTTTAAAGTTATGAGTGCCTTGGATATAGTTTTAACCTTACATTTGTGACTCCCCTCAGATGTTTATTTGACTTCTCTTGCATTCTTATGGAAGTGTACAATTAATGGAGATAGAAGATTTGAAATGAATATTTCTTTTACTCTATGTTGCTTCATTATACAAGTAGCACCTAGAACTCGGTTGCAATCCCCTTCTCATTTAGTTCTCCTGGGTTAAGCAAGGTTGCCTTGCTACCAGCCAGGCAAACCAAACTTCAAATGGAGCCTGGACTTTCCAAATATGTTTCCAACGCCAGTGGATCCCTGTGTATAAACAATAAGCTGACTTTAAAGTAAAATCTTCTTACTGTAGCCTTTCCATGTTAATTTATCTTCACGGCCTGTTGTCTCTGGAACACCTCCATCTGCTGCAGAAGTTGAGCAACTCTGTCAATTTCTCAGTCATTTAGTAGCCTCCTGAAACTGAAATTCCACCCCTGTTGACTCAATACATCTGCTATATTGTCCTGATTTCCCCATCAATCAATGTATTTCCAACATTCTAAAGCTAGAGTTGGTGCTCTCTGATATTCTTTTTTTTTTTAATTGTGTGAACAAGTTGAAAGCTTTATTTCTGAAGTAAATAGATTAATCATATGACTTCTATCTTTAACTACTTTCTATATGATGGTCGCTCTTTTATAGGTTCTGAGTCGGAATGGATTGGAATGTAATGGACTTGAGACATTGTGCATCAAAGACCGGAATTTCTCTGTTGAAAGTAAGCTGTTTCTTTCACTGTTTTTCCTTTCTCTTCCCGTAGTTTTGGGATTGGGGGTAGAGAGGGGTGTGTGAGCTACATTAGATTCTCAATGTGTCGTTTAAATCCTTCATAATTCCTACCACATCTGTGTTGGCACGGGTGTGGGTGTAGGATCTACACAGGATTTGGTCAACCTAACCTGGGTTATTTGACTATAACAATGACTAAGAACTATAGGTTGATCAGATATTTGGTTTAATTTTGGGATTCATGTATAAGAACCAGAATACTTTGCTATTATTGGAAATATCTTGAAAAAAAAGTATTAAGTTTTAGCAAAATAATGAAGTATTCTTATCACTGTTTTCTGGTGCTTGAAGGTGCAGAGAAGGTTGTTGGATGGGCGTTGAGCCATCACTTGATGCAGAACACTCAAGTGGATCCTGACATGACACTTGTTTTATCTCCTGAGAGGTAATGGATATAGCAGCAGCTGATATTCTCATATCCATGGTTTGTTTGACTGTAATACTTGTTGAATTGAACAACTGTGGGAATCTTTTGCTATTTAACAGCATTCAGTATGGGTTGGAAGTTTTACAAGCTAAGCAAAATGACACCAAGAGCTTGAAAAAGTCACTTAAGGTGATTATAATATCCCTTATATGATGCTTTGCTAAATTTGTTTGTCATTAGAAGCTACTTAATGATATGGCAGATATTTACTTATGAACTCATGAACAAATTTGTGTCCAACCCCAGGATGTTGCGACAGAAAATGAATTTGAGAACAGGATTCTGGATGATGTTATCCTGCCCAGTGATATTGGGGTGACATTTGATGATATTGGTGCACTTGAAAATGTCAAGGATACATTAAAAGAGCTGGTCATGCTTCCCTTACAAAGACCTGAACTTTTCTGCAAGAGTCAACTAACCAAGGTTTACATCTACATTTTGTCCATATTTTGCTTATCTAATTGTATTAGCTTGTTAAATGTTTATTGCTGATTTTCTGAAGTCCCCAAAAAAAAGATTCATTAAAACTTTATCTCTTGATGTCTAAATTTCCTTTTAATGTGTCTCCTCTTGTGCTTTTAAGTTTCTTCTCAACGTCATTTGGGCGGTTTGACAAGAAGTTTGTGCTTGATGAGAAATTTACTTCAACTTTTGTTTCTCTTTTTTGGACTTGAATTTTCAAGCATCATGTAGAGATTTGTGGTTACTTAAGAAAATTGTCACTCTATTCATTTGCAGCCATGCAAGGGAATACTTTTGTTTGGTCCTCCTGGAACTGGGAAAACCATGCTGGCAAAAGCTGTTGCCACCGAAGCGGGTGCAAATTTTATCAATATTTCAATGTCAAGTATCACTTCAAAGGTTTGTTTCACTTGAAACTTATTTGTGCTCTATCGAGTATAGATCATGTTGTTAATAGTAGCTTCTTCGCATTATAACAGTCTTAATCGCCTTCTTTCCCATGCTACAGTTGTTTGGTGAGGGTGAGAAATATGTAAAAGCTGTCTTCTCGCTGGCTAGTAAAATTGCTCCCTGTGTTGTTTTTGTTGATGAAGTATGCTTCCTTAAACATTAGCATATTCCTTTCTTCTTTCCTGCGTTAAAATTCTATACTTTTGCTGATCCCTTTTGTCTCCTGTTTGTTTATGCTGCCTTCCCAAGGTTGATAGTTTGCTGGGACGAAGGGAAAATTCAGGAGAACATGAGGCGATGCGCAAAATAAAAAATGAATTCATGGTGAATTGGGATGGGTTGCGCACAAAGGATTCTGAACGAGTTATGATACTTGCAGCAACAAACAGGCCATTTGACCTTGATGAGGCTGTGATAAGGCGACTGCCCCGTAGGTAAAAGAGGAACGACTAATTTGCAGTTATTTTTTAAGTTGAGTTTCATATATCATTTCGTTAATGCCCTTTTCATGTCTTTTCTGTACAGGTTGATGGTCAATTTACCAGATGCTTCAAACAGAGCAAAAATTCTCAAAGTGATACTCGCAAAAGAAGACTTGGCTCAGGATGTTGATCTGGATTCAGTTGCAAGTATGACAAATGGATATTCAGGAAGTGACCTTAAGGTGTCTTTGCTAATCATGTTTGCTTAAATAAACGACTAGTCCTGTTTCATCATTCTGAAGTTTGAAGTCACTTAGTTTCTAATTTAACTCCTTTGTTATGTAGAATCTCTGTGTAACAGCTGCATATCGACCCATCAGAGAGATCGTAGAAAAGGAAAAGAAGGTACAGCTTTCCGTTGTTTGATGTTTGTTCATTGATTACTTAACTGAGGCTGAAAATAACATGTTGGCTCTTCCAATAGATTATCTCCGTGGTTTTCTTATGGATGTCTGTTCCACTTTCTTTTGATAATTTTTCATGGTCTTTAGAGGATCCTTTTGAAGCAACTTAATTCAATCATCACAGATCTGATGTGGTTCTGTGAATAAGGGTCCGGGGGGGTGGGGGGGGATTTTTTTTGAAGTTTAAATCTTTGGTGCTTTTGGTTATCCTGCTTTCTTCCAAAAATCTTGGAGTTAATACTCTTAACAACTTGGATTTGTTAAAAGAAAAAAGGCAGTCTGGTGCACGAAAAATCCACCTTCACACAGGGTGCAGAGAAGGGCATGTAGCCACCTTGCGTCAAGTGAGCTCCCTGCCTTCCACTGTTGAGGTGGAGCATTCAAACCCCATAAGTAGCATATCATCCATTTCTCCTTTCCCCCTCTCCTAATGTCTTGAGAAAATGTTTAAAAATTATCTGGCAGACTAGAAGGAAGAGAAAAATATAGATTTCAAAACTGGTTAATTTTGCTATTCTGTTCATCTGATTTGAGTTATTCTTACAAGTTGCGAGTATGATGTAGAAGGAAATTTAGGAGGCCCTTGTGTGTATATATGTGTGTGTGTGCCTCCTTAATAAACTTGCTAAAACTGGTATCTAATGCTTATAGTTGATTATAGGAACATGCTGCCGCTAGTGCAGATGGTCGACCACCTCCAGCACCATACAGCAGTGCAGACATACGACCACTGAATATGGACGACTTGAGATATTCTCATCAGCAGGTGAGTTGAAAATTTCTGGCAGTCTTTAAACTTTCTAAATTATTTAACTGCATTAGCATGCTGATTTGGAGTGCGATTGACTGTTCCTATAGGTTTGCACAAGTGTTTCATCTGAATCCGATAATATGACTAAGCTTCTTGAGTGGAATGATCTGTATGGAGAAGGGGGATCTCGAAAGAAGCAGTCCTTTAGTTACATCATGTAAAGACTGTCTGTGTGTGTAGATGTTTATCTTCCTCCGATTTTGATTACCTCTGGGGCCAGGTCAGTTGCCTGCCCTTTTGGGTTCCTGTGAACCTTGGCCCTTTGTACAATGAGTTTTGACATGTTACAATGGTGGAGTAGACTTATAAAAATAGTTAGTTTATCTGCCTTCGTTTTGCTCACAACTTGCAGAGGGTGTTCAGTTCCTGTCATAAAGGTTAGCTTAAATGGTCTACCTTACCAAAAAATTCAACTAGATGTCTAGGTTTATTGTTTGATTGCAATTGTTGCCATTATTCATTGGGGGTTATTGTATTCAAAAATAATATCCAAGCATATGATGAATTCATCAATTATGAAAAACCAAAATGTTTTGTATAAATCTCCAACTGTCAAGTTGATGCCTATGTTTCGTTGTTCACTTACCTTCAAAAGAATGCTCACAAACACTGACATGGCCTCTTTGAATACCATCAATCATGATGCAAGTACTGACATGGCCTCTTTGAATACCATCAGGCTTAATCATGATACAAGTCTGCTCCACTTCTTCCTGAACACAAAATCCACAAATAAAACAAAAAAAAAAAAACATCAATCAATCCACAAGCCCGCAATCACCCAAATCAGTTGTGGGCCTGCAATGCAAAATCCTCTATACCCATTTGGAGAATTAAAAAAATTAAACCCTTTTTTTTACAGTCAATTTACCGCAACATTTCTAGTAGGGCAGCATTCATAAGAAGAAGAAAAAAGAAAAGGTGGGTGGCGAAAATTAGTCCATTATTTTTTGAAATCAAATTTCTGCAACCAAATGGGTAGGATTATCCGAGTTCTAATGTGCCTTAATTTGGTGAAAAAAAGAAGAAGATGAAATGGTGGTTGCGATGCGGTAGGCTGTTCTGGAAGAAATTCTACGGAGTGAAGAAGAAACACAAGGAGTTGCTCCTCCTATCGTAAGACCTTCCATCTCTCCAGAATTACCTGTAAGTCTACTTATGCAACATATGATATGTATTTACTATATGCAAATTATGATTCGTAGCTATAATTAGGATTTTATAGTAAGTTCTTTTAATTATTTCTCCCTCTCTCCTTCCCTCGCCTCTCTCTAATTAGGAAATTTCTTTATTCTCTCCCTCCCTCGCCTTTGTCCTCTCTCTCGCCTCTCTATGTCCTCTCCCCCTCTTTCTTTGCAATACAAATACATATGGTAACCGTCAATGTTACAAATAGTAATACAAACACACATGGTACAACATAAATACAAGCAACAGATGCACTTAAATACAAATACAATTTGTTACGAATTACAATAACGATATGATTGTATTTGAATACAAAATTTATTAGTTAATATATTTGATACAAATGATTTGCATCAACGAATTGAGTACAATAGTATGTATTCATTAATACAAATCAATCAATCAATACACAAAGCAATATATAAATACAATTTGTTACGATTTATAACAAGTTAACAACGATACAATTGTATTTGTTGATATTCATTGATACAAATTACATGTGGATAAAATTTTTATTCATTAATATACTTGATCCAATTGATCTTTGCAACAACGAATTGAACACAATAGTCTTTGATACAAATCAATTGTATTCGTGATACAATTATAAGTCATATATACAATTATCGATCAAATATACAAATCAATTGTATCTCTTCTCCTCTCTCTGTCAAATCCACTCGCTTCGCTCTCCTCCTTCTAGTGGCCAATTTTTTTTTATAGAAATCAATTGTATCTCTCTGGCCTCTCTCCCCTTTTCCCAATCTCACTCGCTTTTCTCTTTTTAATATGTAGCTCCAAATCGTAATTAGAAAAACATTAGCTAAGAAGCTTGATTATGTTTCTAGCATAGTTGTTTTTTGAAATTTCCTTGAAAAGAAATGACATGTGGGATAAGTTAATAATGGAGAGTTTATGAGAAGTTTTGACTAAATTTACATTTTGTTATATTTTTAAAAAATAAGTCTGTATTTGATATCAAAAAAGTTGTTTTATTAGAAGGCGCCAATAGTACACTTATTCAAGACGCACGAGAGAACATATTTGAAGGCGCCTATAGTTCACATAGGTGGATCCATATATGAGGTTGGGGGTGCCACGACATTCGAACACCTCCATTAAAATTTTGTATGTGTATGTATATATATATGTGTAGAAGAATTAGAATATATATTAATTTTGGCACCCAAAATAATAAAATGGCGAAGGATGCCAGTAGCAATTGGCGAGACGATCCACCCATTTAATAATGGTTCGAAATCGATTGCAGCATAATTGTTTCCGGCTTGATCTTTTACTTGATGGGAAGAGCTTCAACTCTTTTTTTTTTTTTTTTTCCTTTTCATCAATTATTCTTTACGTTTGTTCTTTATTAGTTTAAAGAAATAAATATCAAAAATACATCTAAACTATCTCATTTTTTTGAGTTTCATACCTAAACTATTAGAGAGTGTGATTTCATACCTAAACTATCACTTTTTAGTTTGAGAAACACACCTCAATGGTGTGTGTAATACGCTCTCTATTATTTGAAAAAACCTTGACACATGACATTCCACATAGATAAAATATTCCACCTTACAAAAATTAAATAATAAACTATTAGTATTAATGAAAAATTAAATATTAAAGTATTATTATCTCCAAAAACACTATTATTATTTTTAAAATAAATTCTTTTTCTTACCCCACTCCATCACCTCCCCCGGACAATCCCCGTCCTTTATTTTTGTTAATTTCTTTTATAAAATATTTTTAAAAAATTCATACTTCACCCCACCCCCCCCAAACCACCCACTCATTCCGAAAAAAATAAAAATTCTACCCCACCTTATCTAATCCTTTGCTCCTATTTTTTTTTAAAATATTTTTTTCGTTTTGTGTTAGATATGTACATATATTTTAAAGATTTTTTTTCTACTTGTGTACCAAATATAACCTAACATAAATAAAAAAACTTATTTAAAAAGTCTTGTGGCAAATAAAAAAGTACTTTCCTAAAAAGACATGTATATATCTAATACAAAACGAGAAAAAAAATTAAAACGGAGGGATAGGTGGAGTGGGGTAAAATAATTTTTTTTAAGAAAATAAAATAATATCTAAATTATCATTTGAAGGAGAGGGGGGGGGGGGGGGGGGGGGGGGGGGGGGGGGGGGGGGGGGGGGGGGGGGGGGGGGGGGGGGGGGGGGGGGGGGGGGGGGGGGGGGGGGGGGGGGGGGGGGGGGGGGGGGGGGGGGGGGGGGGGGGGGGGGGGGGGGGGGGGGGGGGGGGGGGGGGGGGGGGGGGGGGGGGGGGGGGGGGGGGGGGGGGGGGGGGGGGGGGGGGGGGGGTACGGTGAAGAGGAAATGATGGAGTGGGGTAAGAAAATTATTTTACATTTTATTTTAAAAAATATTATTTTTTTGGGATAATAATTCTTTAATCCTTAATTTTAACTAATATTAATAATTTATTTAATTTTGTCAAGGTGAATTGGTTTGTCTATGTGGAGTGTGATGTGATAATTTTTTTAAATAAAAGAGAGAGTGTAGTACACACACCATGAAGAGAGCGTAATAAAAGAGAGACGTGTGTTTCTTAAACTAATAAGTGATAGTTTAGGTATGAAATTCACTTTTAATAGTTTAGGTATGAAACTAAAAAAAATTGGGATAGTTTAGGCGTGTTTTTGACACTTATCTCTAATTTAAATTGATTTTTTTTTAATTTTTTAAATTTCATTTTCACTAAGTATTAATTTTTTGATACACGTGTTGTGTGCGTATTCTATAATAATTAGTAATAAAAAATTTAAATGTCAATAAGAATATATTTAAATAGTAAAAAAAATTTAAAAAGTATTTAAGTTTTAAAAATGATGGATATTATTATGTTAGAGTTTTTGAATTCAATGGTTATTTAGTCTTTCACAAGTGTTCACACTAACACTCTGTTTGGATCATTGTTACCCATTGTATTGTATTGTATCGCTAATATACCTACAATGTTTGTTTTGATTGTTACTTAAAATATATTGTATTGTATTGTTAAATTTCGTTGCTACGTAACAATGAAAATCCCTATTTTATGGAACAATCAATTCGGTGTGTTCCCATTGTTACTTAATTTCTTTTTTCAATTATATCTTTACATAATATTTCAAAATACTATTTTACCCTTTACCTTATATTATTTAATTCTAGTCAAACCTCCTACCCTAGAATAATTAAGGATATTTTAGTAAATTTCTAAATTACAATACAATACGATACAATCAAACCAAACAATTAAAATGTCATTAAACAATAACAAACAATACAGTCTAGCCAAACATTGTAGCTACCATACAATAGAGTACAATAGAGTACAATACAATACATTATGAAACAATGGATAACAATGATCCAAACAGAGTGTAAGTGAAAATGATTGAATTGAACCGACCGCAACCTTCGAAAATTGAGAATAGTGGATTCACCTCTATATCCTTCTTCATTTAAATACCAATACAAGGCTCAATTTGCATGGCATGAGACTCAAATATATGACCTAAGTCAGAAGTCCCTCAACCTTTAATTTGCCACTTTAACTAAGCTGCAGAAACTTAATTGACTAATTAATTAGGGATAATGCACAAGTACCTTTAGATCATGATCAAAATTTCAGAGACACACCTAAACTAAACTAAGGTTCTATTACCCTAACTCATTTTTTTTTTAATTTTCTTAACCTTTTTGACTTACGTGACATCCAAACACCTCCCACACGCCTCAATTACGTGGAATCACGAAGTGTGCCACTTAAGCTAAAAGGTGTATAAAATTACAAAAAGAATGAGTTTGAGGATAATAGAACCTTAGTTAGTTAAGGTGTGTCTCTGAAAATTCGATCATAATCTAGAGGAATACTTGCGCCTTGTCCCAATTAATTATATTATGTCTCAACAATTTCTTTAATCTCAAATGGTTTTTTTCTATCTATTAAGAAAGTAATCTTCTCTATTTTTGAAATGTGAATAATAAACCTTGATTATTTTTCTCTTCACCATAAATAAGTTCACATTACTTAGTTAATTCATATTTGGAATGGAGTAACCTAACAAAGCAACTCAATTTTTTTCTTTTTGGTAAACAATAAGTGGAAGCAGTTACACATGAGACAACTAGTATTTGGATGATATTCCACTTGTATAGTGGAAGCAGTTACACATGAGACAACTAGTACTTTGGATGACATTTCTCTCTATCACTTTTTTCCTCTCAAGGACAAGAAAATGGTATCACCAAAAAAATGTTTTGGCTCTTGACCGTCCACAGAAAAATAATTAAACAAAACAAAGAACCAAAGACCCAAACTATTCGTCTCTATCACTTTTTTTCCTCTAAAGGACAAGAAAATGGTATCGCCAAAAAAACGTTCTTGCTCTTGACCGTCCACAAAAAAGAAACTAAACAAAACAAAGAACCAAGCTCAAACTATTCTTCTCTATCACTTTTTTCCTCTAATGGACAAGAAAATAGTATAGCCAAAAAAATGTTCTGGGCGGTCACCCACAGGAAAGAAACTAAACAAAACAAAGAACCAAAAACCCAAACTATTCCTCTCTATCACTTTTTTCCTTTGGACAAGAAAATGGTATTGCGAAAAAAACGTTCTGGCTCTTGACTGCCCACAGAAAAGAAGAGGTCATCATCATCGTTCGATGATAAACCTCCTTCTTAGGAGTCCAAAGGCTTACACATATTTATTTAGTGAATATTTGAGTCTGATTTGAATTTTAAAAAATAGAGAGTCATTTGCTATACTGGATAGTTTCAATTAAGGATGAAGAAACTAATAGTTGTAAATCAAATTCTTGTTATGCAGGGAAATTGCATTTTAATTATCTAGAGTCGATAAATTTAGGATAAAGCAATATTTAGATAAAATATTAAGGTATCAAACGCCTAAATATAGTAATTTATACTTTATTTACTAGGGGCACTAGCAAAATCTATTAATTCAGAAATCTTTTAATTTGCTTGAACTAAGCTTCAGGAACTTAATTGACTAATTAATTATATTATTTCTAAACAACTTCTTTAATCTCAAGGGATTCTTTTCTATCTATGAAGAAATGATTCTACTCCATTTTCGAAATATGAATAATAGACCTTCATTAGTTTATCTGAATGGAGTAACCACACAAAGAAACTCAACTCAATTAGTGTTTTATTTCTTTTTTCTTTCAAAAAAAGTAGATGGAAGCAGTTACACATGAGACAACTAGTAATTGGATGATATTCCACGTGTACCGTGTATTCTTAGCATTTTTTTCTGTTCTATGGACTACTTATACAACTATTTGGATTAGGTTGTGTTGTTTTAAACCAGTTTTTCCGGTACAATATTAGGAAAAATGTATTAACAATTGCTGACACATTTATTCAATTATACTTTGATCGTCAATCCACACATAAAAGTTTCAAAATTTTGAAAATACAATTTATATATTTAAAAATTACGCAAAAGTACTATAAATTACAATAATTAATAACTTAAATCTTTAAGAAACATATAAGGAAATTCTACTCAAAAAAACTTTGTTTGACTTTTAAAATTTCAAATGTGCTACTCTTTAAAATGAACGTTTTTTTACAATAACCAGATTAAAAGCTTGTTTGAAATGATTTACTTTTTGACTTATTTTTTATCATTTTAATTTAAAATCAAGTACTTATAAATAATTTTTTTTTAATTTACCTAAATACTTTAAATAATTTTTTCTTAAAAAATAAAACTCCATAAAATGGATTAATTTTTCTAGAAAGTCCTAATTTGTTTTTTTTTTCCAACTTTATTTCCCTCACAACTATCAGCCCCTACCTGTCTACTACCCCTTTCAAAAAACCAATAAATACTGCTAACCAAAACTTAGCAAAACCAAACACCCAAGCTATTCTTCTCTCACTCTTTTCCTCTCTAAGAGAAAAAAATGGTATCGCCAAAAAAATGTACTGGGTTTAGACCGCCCACCAGAAAAAAAAGGAAAAAGAAGTCATCATCATCGTCCGATGATAAACCTCTTTCGCGATGTCTAAAGGTTCACACAGATTAGTTTTTTATTTTATTTTTTCTTAGTGTTTGCTGAGTCAGTTGATTTTTGTTTTTTTTTTTTTCTTGTGGATTGATATCAAATAATTTTTTTAGGTAAATGATAACAATGTGGGTTCATCTGGAAAATCGGTGCCGATCTTTGAGCAACCGAATGAGTTATGCTCGACTGATCAATCGAAACTCTGTGGCAACTGCTCGGCTGATGAAAAAGTTGACGACGTAGCTGTTAGAAAAGCTGTCACAGAAGGCAAGCGTTTTTTTTCATTACTAGCTCAATCCATTTTAACGTATCCCGTTCCCGTATATAAGTGTCTCTTTGGATTTTGATTGTATTTTAGTGCCTTTTGATTGATTTTTGTGACTTAAAACATAAAATTAAGTGTTTATGATTTTAAATTTTTTCAAATATTTTTAAACAATATTTTAACTTAAAAGTACTTAAAATGATCCAAATTCAAACATGCTCTAACTTATAAGCCAAAACATCATAAGTAAAATTTATAAGGATTTTTGACTTGTTTTTATCATTTTAGTTTAAAATGAAGTGCTTATAACTATTTTTTGAATTTATTCAAACACTTCAAAAGTTCTTAAAATCTATTTTCAATATGTTTTTAAGTCTATTTTTAATATAATAGGAAAAAATTAGGAAATAAGTGATAAATTAGAGTGAAATAAGAAAAAAATGTAGAGAATACGTGTAGTTTATTTATCTTTTTTCATTTTCTTGAGGAGTTCACTGTTTCTCTATCTTTGATGATATTGAATGCACGTGTCATCCAGGTGCTGAAACGAAGAAGCCTTGGTGCCAACTTTTATCTGAGTTTCCGCAGGTTTTCTATTAGTTGTATTTATTTTTTAAAACTATTTCTTTTTGTTTCTGTCCGGGTGTCCGTTTTTGGATTAGATCCTTATTAATTCAGATTCGCACTGTTTAGGGCCCTATTAAGCGGAAAGTATATCAAAGATTTTTTCATACTCAAGACTCAAACACAAACTCGAGATCTCTGGTTAAAACAGAAACAATGTCATCCACTGCAACACTGGTCTTTATCTATTTTTGCTGTAGAATTTTTTTGATATAATGTGAATACACTGCAGAACTTTTGTTTGATATCTAATAGAATGTGAATACATTGCAGAATCCAACAGTGGAGATTTCTGGGCAACATTTCATGGCTGGTGCGGGCAAAGACCTTCCCGAACATGCAATGATTTGTGTGATAAATCGTGAAGAGGTAGTGCTCTAATTTGGATTAACTTGACTTTCCTCACTATTTAATGTTGCTTTAACGATTTGGAAAACCACCCGAGAATCGAGTTTGGTGTAATTACATTGTTTGACATGTTTGTTTAATAGGAGGAAGTCAAATTGGGTGTAATTACACAGTTTGATGTGTTTGTTTGATAGTAGGAAATTGAGTGTAATTGGAAGGGATAATTACGTAATTTCAAGGTCACTTTTTAACTTTTTTATTTAATTTTAATTTCTTTTTTATTTCTATTTTTAATTTTTTTAGATTGTTTTTAAATTTTTAAAAATATATATTTTCATTTTATATTATTTATCTTTCATTTCCAAACATTTACTTCTTGGGATTTAATGTAATTGTTGTATTTTTTTCTTTTCATTTTCCTCATTTAACATAATTACATTATTATTCTAAGTTTTTAATTAAAGTAGAATTTTATATTGCATAATTGCGTTATTATCTCATAATTTTTGTATGTTACATTTTCGATTCCAATTTATTTGCTCTAGTAGTATTGACTTGTTATCTCATATTGCATGCCATTCATCTTTTAGTTAGAATTAATAGATTTTCCTTTTGTTGAACATTTGAATAATTTTATTGCATTATATTTATAATATTAATTTTTTGTCAACTATATATGGAGTCCATGATGTTCTTATAAAATGTGTACTTTTAGCTTTTATAATTAATTAAATTAAACAATTATTGATTATGGAAATATATGTCAATTATTTTTTACAATATTAGTTATAGATATATGTTTATTAATTAATATATTTTCTAGAAATATTATACCTTAAACACCTAATTTAATATCATTTATAAAGACATGTTTGTTTAATATTATTTTTTATTTTAAAAATTTAATCTGTGCAACCAAATAGTATACTTGTAATTACATTGACAAACAAACATGTTGTAATTAGTAGGGTGTATAATTACTACCTGGTGATAACACCATTTCTAACTATTATGTGGCTTTCCAAATAGACCCTAAAGTCTCTCTGCCATAATTCATAGACATCACCATCTACTAGTGAATATTTTAGTTTGAAGATTCTTTTGGACAATGTATTGTTTCCAATTAATCAGCACAGATCTTTTCTTGGTCCGATATATCTGTAGGATCCTCAAAATTTCTCTTTGGGCATTGAAATATTCCCTGGAACCTCTTCAGGCATTATGAGCAAACTACCTTTTGGCGCTCTTCCTTAGAGGTTACCATAGCAATTTGAATATGAACATGTAGCACATGGAAGGACCACATTAGTTGGCATTTGTTTGATTGTTTGACATTGTATATACAGTATGATTAATCATTGTTTGTGGAAATGATCAGTACCAAAACTCGGTGGCTTTGATTGAGAGGAAAGGAAGCAGAGAACCCGTGCGGTTCAATGGAAATGCCCTTGGGTGGAATACTAGTGGCCTTCTCAATTGGGAAAATATGCTTATGTATCCTTCCCATATGGCGTTGGCTTAGGTGGTCTCTGTAAAGATTCTCATGGATACTACTGCAAAGGTACTTTTGGAATGTCATTTAACTATTTTCCTTTATTAAGTTAAATACATTCTTAAGTACGCAGTCTTAGTTTTACTTTCAATTCCTGTTATTATTTCTTCCTCTCAGTCAGTGACCTGTGCTTAGACGCCCCGGCTGTGGATGCTCCGGACAAATTACTTGCGAACACATTGTTTGAGGTGTGAATTCTATCTATGAATATGAACAGTGCTATGTGGAATTTCTGTTCCTTCCTTGTTTGGGTTAAACTTTTCTCTTTACATTTCATTCTACTTTTTCAGGTTGTTTTCAATGAGAGCCGAAAGTCGCCATTCATTTTGTTCGTGAAAGATGCTGACAAAGTAATGGCAGGAAACTCAGAATTATATTCAACATTTAAAAGTCGGCTTGAGAAGCTTCCTGATAATGTAATTACTATTGGTTCACACGCTCATACAGATAATCATAAGGAGAAGGTACTATTTGAGATCATATTGCCCACGAATAGATGCATGCGATTATATCTTTTCCTGTTTTATAATGTGTATACAGTGTATTAAGAGGCATGTTATGAAAATTTATTATGGATTAAATTTCTTGGCTATAGTAGTTATTGGTGCCAAAACATTGTTAGACTGAGGCTTGATCAAGAGAATGAGAGGTGACTCCTAGTACAACAAAAAGTTTAAAAGATCATCTTCGAAGCACAAAAGAGATATTAGTCTTGCTATATATATAAATTCATGTGCGCAGATGCGGCATACACACACAGCACACTCTCTTTCTTTTGTATATACATATAGTTTCATTCATAAGCATGGCCACAATGGCCGTATACAAGAGATCTACCTAAAAGTAGAGAATTTACAAAACAATATGATTCTCCCATCCAATCATATATACAACAAGAAACTTTTTGAGTGCACCAAAAGAAAGTAAGAGAACAAACCCTACTACACCTTCAAAAGCTCTCTTCTTTCTCTCGATCTCTCCAAACGACCCACATTAGCGCTAGTGGAATCATATTCCAATCCCTTCGTCTTCTCCTTCTCATGCCCTTCCAATTGAACATCAACTCTCTTATAGTGTTTGACATTGTCTAAGAAGTGCCAAACCATCCAAACATATCCCATCATAACATCATAGTCAATCACAAATCCTACTTTTTGGAAAATTTAGGATTTGAAATCATGATCTCAAATCGCATGTCAAAGACATCCCAAGTTGCATGTCCAAACGCGTACTAAATTTCTAATGTTGAATTGAAGTCAAACTCGGTATTAACGACAGTAGAAAGGAAAAAAACTGCGAAAATAATTTATGAAATCAAACATTTGTGCAACATTCTTTCATAATCATAAATGAGGTCTCTTTTTCGACAATCCTTCCCTCATTAGTTAAGTTTTGTGGTTGAGTTAGGCCTAAGATGATGTAACATGGTATCAAAGTCGGGCATATTCCAATCATTATTTATCAATGTTAGGTCCCCATTTATATTGTCCATGCTCGAGATGCACAGTCATGGGGGCTGGGAGTGGAGTCCTACATCTTTTATATATATATAATACTCACTCTGTTTCAATTTGTTTGTCTGGTTTTGTTTTGATACGGAGTTTAAGGAAGTAAAAAAAAAACTTTTGAATTAAAGATATGTAGAATTTAACAAAATGCCTTTAATCTTGTATTCTTAAACATGCATGTGAAAAGTAAGAATTAAAAAGTTGTCAAAAAGGAAAAGATGCATTATCTTGAAACGGACTAAAAAGGAAAATGAGATGAATAAATTGAAAGGAGGCATAATAATTTTTCTATAAATAGATTCAAGTACTATGTTTCTTAAAATGCCCAAATGCAACAAAAGATAGGGAAAAGATCATGTAACTGTGATTTATATGGTAAATAATTAGTACTCTATCTTGAATACCATATTGAATGATCAAATAATATTTGATTGTTCTGGTTGCTTATGGTAATTGTGCCCATAATAGTTAACCCAACCATATAAATATGGACCGACAATACGTAGCAAGCAAAAAGAGTATTTGGTTAATCATTTTCGAATAATCAAGCAAAAAGAGTATTTGGTTATGGAACCCACCGGGGTGGACCAAGGGTTTGGGCTTGGAACTTCCATGTTGGAGTTCTCAAGTTCGAAATCCCTTGCTAGTGAAAGCAAGAAGTTTTCCTTCTGGGTCGAGCTCGTCGCACTAGGCTTGCCTAGTGCGGGTATTCTTTTTGGCTTTTGACAGGTTAAATAGGACATGACATACTTTCAGCTAACTAAGCATATGGACTTAGATAACAGGTTATGGAGGACTCGAATTAGGATAAAAGGTTAGTTAGGTAGTTGAATGTTGTTTCACCTAATTCTTCCAAACCTGTAATCATAATACTACTTTGTAATTTCTTATTACTTGATTTTCTGTTACTATTTGATGTTTCCTATACTTCGATTATCGTCTTATTTGGTTGTAGTTATAGTTACATTTTAAGAATCTACAAGTTCTTGCTTGCTTTTTCTTTCTTCTATATATGTTGTAGTGGTAGTAGTAGCAGTGATCTATTTGGGTTTGTTTTGGCAGCATCATATTCCTGCTAATTTGGCTATGGATGGAAGAATTATCAATTTGGGATTGTGGAAAACTGAAGCTACTTTTTATTTTAATAGATTTACATAGCCTCTTGATCTTTGATTTGTGTGCTTAGTTAACAGTATTATGAGATTATCTTATGAATTTTTATTTTCCTGTGTGTTTTAAAGGTCAAGAAAATTATAGCAGGTTATTTGGCTGGTTGTAGAGTTCAAACAGGTATTTTCATCACAATTAACTTACTTAGTTGCTTTATTTGGTTAACTTTCTGAACATAAGGTAGAAAACAAAGACTTGCTACCATGAAATTTGATTTAAATTCCTGGCTTCTAAAGGCCATGTGCAAGAACTTTCCAATGCCATATGTAGATTATATTTTCTACTACATTACGGAAGCCTTGGCATAACATGTAAAGTTATTGCTATGTGATTAGAAGGTCAAAAGTTTGAGCCGTAGAAACAGGATAAAGTTGCATACAATAGACTCTTATGGTCCAACCCTTCCCTGTACAAGCTGCCCTTCCACTGCATTATTGTTCTCTCTATGATATTTGCTTTTTCTTTGTTATTTTTGAATGACACTTAGTTAAATCTACAGGAAAATGCTGCTGGTGATCTCTTCTCTTTTCATTCAATATTTTGGACACGAAGGCTTATCATCTAAGCAGAGAAATAAATACACAGGAAGAAAGACACAAAGGAAGATGGGAGTTAACACTTAACACAGAGCTCTTTTCTCTCAAATAGCCTAATCTCACTTTTACGTGCGTGTATTTTTCATTAGTTGTATACTAAAATTCTTTCAATATAGCTTCATTTTCCTCCATCTTTGCTCCTTTACATTCATTTCATGTATCTATAATCATTACATCAGCTATTATCGTTGGGCCCGTGCTGGCATGGGCATCACCTATCTAGTATATATAATAAATGTTGAACTCCATCAGTAAAAATCTTGATTCCATCAATATGATTTGATAGTTAAATCACAAATTCATGAGTTAATTCTGCTATTTACGTGGAGAAGGGCAGAGTAGCAAATCCATCATTCTCTAGCTTTGTCTATAGTTGGCCTAAAAGATAAGTTTTGGATGAATTTCTCAGTATCATTAAAAGAACAGATAATTAATTAGGAATCATGGCATTTAACTTATACTAATTGTAGAGTGATGGATAAGGTTCGAATGGCGTTTTAGTGGTAAGTCTAAACATTGAAAATGGTGGTTCAGATATTTCTTGCATTCATTCACAGTTAAAAATAACCGATTTGATTTTGCAATTTTTTACAAAATTATTTTTTACTTTATCTTTCATTTTTTTACTATAAAAAATATTTAAAAGATCATTTCTTCTGTCGATAAATAATCATTTATTTGTTTAAGCTGAGAGTGTTTTGGAAATAAACTCTTCGACACTTTTTGAACCTCATTTTACCAACATAGATTGTGGTACATTGGTGGGATTGTTTTACCCTGAACTAAGGATTTTTTTGTCCGAACTCTGGATATAGAGAAAATCTTGTTAGGAGCGCCATGAGTTCTAGATATGGACAAAATCTTGTTGGAAGTGTCACCTACAAATGAACCTACTATGCATTTATCGAATTTAGTCGAAACTTCAATATGGAGATTCAAAAATATA
Source organism: Solanum stenotomum (assembly GCF_019186545.1). Taxonomy (NCBI): domain Eukaryota; kingdom Viridiplantae; phylum Streptophyta; class Magnoliopsida; order Solanales; family Solanaceae; genus Solanum; species Solanum stenotomum. Next base: position 6,307,611 of record NC_064289.1, on the reverse strand, counting down.
TTTTTTTTAAAAAATGATTGTATATTGAACTTTCCTTTCTCTTTCTCTATTAAGAAAAAATGGAAAAGGACCTAAAGTACCCTCAAACTATTAGAAATGGTCTAAAATTACCCTCCTTCCACCTATTAGCCCTCAAATACCCCTCACATCTACCTTTGGGCTCCATATTGCCCTTATTTTAACAGTCCTCAATTTAAATTTAATTACTAAATTCATTAATGACGTGTCAATCATCTATTGGTCACCCTATAATTAACCTAAACTAATTTAAAAATACTCCACCCATTCAAGTCAATCAACCTGCCCAAATCAAATATAAACCCGCCCCGAAGACCAACTCAAATGAAGAATTTCAGACCCATTTGGAGATCATCAACATCACATTTCTCTAAGACTTCATCAAAACATCAAGCATCAGTTCTCTCCATACCAAGACACATTTTTATTTTTCAGCAAGTGACTCAAGAATTCTTCAACTGATATTGAAGACATGCTGAATAAATGTACGATGCATTTTGAGTAAAAAAAATTTGACTTATTGACTATATTAGTATCCGTAAATTTGCAAGAAATTGATGGAAGAAACATAATTTTCTCATAAGAAATTGAATTTTAGATATGTCGTTTTTGGAATAAAATATAAATAAGTTGTTTGAATAATCGACAGATATGGTAAACTCGAGAACTTTGATTCACAACCGAAAAGTCACAAAATTCCATGATAAAAATCTCATCTTTGTGGACTTTATGCATTCCTATTTCATACTTAAAAGTTGGTCAAGTACACAATCTGAAAATTCTGAGCTATAATTAAAAGCAATAAGAAATCAAAAAAACCAACTGAAATTTTTTTTCCTCAGTGAGCAAAAAGCACAGAGAATTACAATATTCAAAGTATGAAATTACAAACAAGAAAAAAGAAGAAGACGAAACTAGGGTTTTGGAGAATAGAAAATAGAAAGAGATGAAATGATAAAGCAAAAGAAATAAAGAATGGAACCAATAGTTGAATTTTCGCCGAAGAAAAAGGCAGTGATAACACAGTCAGCCGCACTTGGAGAAAGATATGGAAAAGGCGTAAGTTAGCAGTTAATTTGGGGATGATGAGTCAAATAGATTGGGGCGGGTCGATTTGATTTGGGAATTAGTGGATTCTTAAATTAGTTTAGGTTAATTATAGAATGACCAATAGATGATTGACATGCCATTAATGAATTTAGTAATTGCATTTAAATTGAGAAATGTTAAAAATAAGGGTAATATGGAGCCCAAAGGTAGATATGAAGGGTATTTGAGACCCAATAGGTGGAAGGAGGGTAATTTTGTACCATTACCAATAATTTGAGGGTATTTTAGCCCCTTTTCCGAAGAAAAAATAAAAGATCGTAAAGTCAAAGGGTCATGACAAGTGTGAGGGGTAGTTTAGGCATTTCATCTAGCGTCACTCGGCTTTGACGGACCAATCGCTACCCTTTTCTACGTGTTAAGAAACAACTTCCCTCAGCGATATTTCATTTGTACCGATCCAAAGAGCTCATTTCAATTTCACCCCAATTCAGATCGAGATCCAGAGGAAAAAACCCTAATTTTGTTTTCAGATCCAAAATGGACGCTCTCGATACTGTTTTCGATCCTCTTAGAGATTTCGCCAAAGACAGCGTTAGGCTCGTCAAAAGGTGCCACAAGCCTGATCGCAAAGGTACATCATCTATATACTCTTGTTGTTTTTGTGGATGTAGTTTTCGTATTTATCTATATGGAGATCTATGGTTTATGTATCATTTAAATTTGATTGTTTGTGGTACAGAATTTACCAAGGTTGCAACCCGTACGGCGATCGGTTTTGTTGTGATGGGATTTGTTGGATTTTTCGTCAAGTTGATATTCATTCCAATCAACAACATCATCGTTGGTGCTTCATAAGTGGTAATTTTTCTGCTTAACCTCTTGCTAGTGGGACTCGGTATTTTAAATCATGATGAAAGTTCGTTGATTTCTAGTTGTTTATATATGATGATTGGTTGTTAGATATCGTTTTTTGTGGGATCTCGAGACTTGCTTAGTTAGTTGCTGGTTCTATGTTGTATTATAGCCTGGATAATCTTACACTGTTAGCATGTAGAAGGCTCTTATTAGGTATACGATATACGTGCAGGTAAATTGAAACATATTTACAAATTGCTCTCAGGTTTAATTATGGTAGGATATGTCGTACAGTAGGCTTGCATGTACTAATATTCAAGTCGTTGCACTAGTTGAGTCAAGGGATTAAAATTGAGCACTTTTTGCCTTTAGAAAAGCGGTGATCCATGTGTTACCCTTAGCTGTACACGGGAAATGTTGGAGTTTCTACATATAATTGGAGCTTGGGTTCTGTGTGATAGATCTAAGTTGATAATGTTACGTTACAAGGATTCTGCTATAGAGATTGGAACATTGGTTCCTCAATGTTAATAGTTTTTTTTCAATTTGGTGCTCCAATAAGTTACTTCAGAAAAGGCAAAATGGTCAAGCTAGTTTATCATAAGCAACATATAGTCAGTGGCCTCTTCATATTAAGGGTTCATCCAACAAAATACTGAAATTACTATGTGGGATTCATGTAAAAACAGTAGTATATCATTTCATATTGCTATGTTCTTTCCTTAATTTTCATTAGCTAGAACAGACATCATTTTAGCTCATATAAAATCATGAGGAGAGAAGAAACATGATTATCTCGAAGTTGATTGTTGAATAATAATTTGTCTTTTACCTATTAAAAAAGCTTAAGATTCAATATGTAGTTATGTCTGGTGGGTTCAGGTTGGTAATAACACCATTATGTGACTAGACATTCTCTCTTTTTTAATCTTCTGTTTTGTGGCATTCTTGTTTTCACTTAATTCTCATGGGTGCCAATTCCACCACACTCCAGCTCCTGAAAGAAATGAAAGAGTAAACACACTCTTACCCTCTTTCTCTTCTTCATGATATCTGCCCAGATATCATGAGGAATTGCTATTCATATTAGTGCTATCAAGAAAAGAAGAGATATAATCACATAAACAAAACGAAATGAAAGGAAAACTTGAGTAGTAATACCAGCAAAAGTGAATATACTAATGATTATGGCATGGTGTCTTTGTAGTTTCTCTGTTGTCATGCTTTTCAAATTGATTACGTCTAAATGTATTTATAAAGCCGATCCCACTAATTTGGGGTTAAGATTTATAGCATGTTTAGCCGAGCTTTCAAATTTTGCCTATTTTGAGAAATGCTTTTAGAGAAAGTACTTTCGGAGAGAAGCACTGTGTTTTGCTTATCAATTTGAAAAACTCTTATGTTCATATTAGGGAAAAGCTATTTTAGTAGCTTTTGCAAAGCTACTTCAGCTACTCCAAAGCACTTACACTTACATTCTTTTTTCAAAACAGTTGACCAAACACCTCAACCTTTTAGAATAAGTACTTTTTGAAAGAAAGAAAAAAGCACTCTTGGCTTCCCTGGAAGCTTTTGGCCAAACAAGCTATTAGTCGATTGAACCATATGTATGCTTTGGTGATATTCATCTTTAACCTCCGCTAAGTTATCTTCGATATTGATCCTTCATCCTTTTCTTTTTGACCGCGAATGGTGTATGAAATTTGTTGAATTTCCAATACTTGGTTTCTTCTAGAGTGCTTTATCAATTCACTTGCTGGTAATACCTGGGACTACCAACTAATATTTGTTGATTTATGTAATGATCCTCCGCAATGAGACACTGAACTCTCTATATGTGTAACTGCAGGCATCATGAAGTAGAAGTACAACTGGAGATGTAGAGCAAGAGATAAAAAGTGGTGCAAATTCTTAGTTTCATATTGTAATCCGTAGCAGTTGGTATACCATGTAGTCTTATTTCTGAACCGCCTAGTTAATGTGGACTTTGTCATCTGAGTTGTCCCCCTCAGCTCGCATTCCCCCCTCACCCAATCCGTTTTCAGATTTTGTAAACTTTGCTGTTGATGTCAAGACATCCTTTTTTTAATTATACTTTTTTCACCTTGGTGGGTACAGTTTTGAACGTTCCTTGATAGAGATTTCACTGATGGTGGAAGGAATTATTAAATGAGTTTGAAATGGATGCTGAGGAAGGGGCATATCCTTTAGTATATCAGAAATTGATCCTCCCGTCTCCTAAATCCTGCTCTTGTGGAGTGGCACAACTAAGAAAAATTATGTTTAATAGTCAATGAAACGCTTTATTTGAAGCATGATATATTTCAATTCTTCAAACTTATCCGTCTTGGTCTTAATTAGACTTTCAAAAAAAGATGGTGAGGTGTGGAACGAGGTGGCAAAATACTTTGTCAATAACAACTCTTGAATTTCAAGTGGAAAATGGTGATGAAAAAGATTGAAATAAAGATTCTAGTTAAATGGGTTTTGCGGATTATCTCTTTCCTTTAGGGACATGGTCAACTTTGTAACAGAAACCAAATTCCTTCATGGATGTGGAGTTCATAACGAACTCCTTGAGATAATCATATTGGAGCATCCAAATTCAACGATTTACCCAATGAAAGAAAAGAAGTGTGTTTTACACCTCAATTTTATTGTAGATAGTTTCCTTTAAGCAACAATTTTTGGACTTTAGAACATCAGCTAAGTAGTAAAGTTGACAGATAAAAGGTGTTAAAGGATTCTCAATTTTGTTCCATCACTGTAGTAGCTATATAAATTGGTATGCATATACCTCTATATTCCGTGTTCTTCCAAAATATCAGTGCACTTGTCTGGTGCAGTTATTTTGAGTGCCCATCATTGTGGCAAATAAGTCATATAAACCAACTGATTAGAAAGAACAAAAAATTCGACATCTGCAGGCATATTACCAGCTTTTGTTATCTTCACGAAGATTGCACGAAAATAAGAAAACTATAAACACTATCCAAGAACTTAAAACAAAAGAGAGAAAGTAATGAGGAACCAATACAGCTACATGTGAACACAGCCATATCAGCATATAGCACTGGCAGCTAGCAACCCCAAAAGGATTTTAAAGAGTAAAATCCAGGAATACACAAAAGTCAAGTTTTATACAGACAAAGATTCAAGTCGGTTACAGTTAAACAGTATCCATGGACAGAAGCCATAAAAGGTGGATTCACATTTGAGAGAAGAAATTACATTTCACTATCATAACCATTAGTTTCACATGTGCTGTTAAGCCTCCAAACCGGCAGCAGCGAGATCTTTTAACTGCAGCAAAGGAAAAGGGAGAAAATTTAGTACCAAGGTTTAACGGTTGGACAAAATGGATAGGATTTTTAGATCCTGAAGAATAATCATACGAAAAAACCATAAATCATGAAGACACAAAAAGCGTTATATTTGTTGCCAATGCCAATTAAATAAGATAAATTGAGAAAGTACAATCAACAAACAGATAAAATTGTGAGAACCAAAAGCCAATTCTGTGACCACATCAACCTTGATGTCATTGCAGGTACGCCTAAAGTGTAGGCAACATATCAACTCTCAAACCAAGATACCACTGTGATATGAAACAAATGACTTTTCCTTTTATATGAAAAAAAATACCTTAAGACATGCAAGGAAAGAGGAGAAGTCATCATCATCAATGATATCTGGTTCATGTATTAGAGTTACACAAAAAAAACTTCAAAAAATACATTAATCAAACTGGAGGCTAGGTGTGGATAAATACATGGAAAATAACATGCCTCGTAAAAAACAATTGTATTCAACCAGGGATTACCAAAGACAGAAGAATAAAAACTATCATATATCAAGAAGGAGGAGGTATTTTAATTGAAGACTAGTGTGATTGGGCTGATAGGAATCAAGAGAAAATAACAACAAAACAACAACAATAATCCAAGTGCAATCCCACAAGTGAAGTTATGGGAGGGTAGTGTGTAGTATGTACACAGACCTTGCCCCTACCTTGTGAAGGTCCTGTTTCCGAAGACCCTCGGCTCAAGGATAGGCGAAAAAAGAAGTGGTAACAACAAACAGAAACAACATGTAGTAATAAAAAGACTAAGAAAATACAGGAATAGTGCTAATGCTCCGGGAATAGAAAAGAAGTACACATGAAAAAGAGAAAATATGTGCAAATAATGAAGGCCTCCAACGAAGTATCCCTTTTGTTGGTAAATGAAATGGAGTTTCCTTAGCCCATTGAGTGCTCTTCCTCGTGCCAAAACTTGCAACCGTTAGCAGCTCCCTTGAAAACTATCCTATTTTTCTTGCACATGGTATTACAGTTTTTTATCCCCAGTCCCATTTACTCTTACTTTCCTTTCTGTTTCCACCCTCCTCTTCATTAAAATCACTAAAACCCCAAAAGAAGGATGGGCCAAGAGAGGAAAAGGCTAGAAAAGAAATCATACTAGTGCTATGATTTATAAACAAGCATTCCCAAGAACGTGATAAACTACTGGCTGATTATTTGCTCCAATACGAGATGTTCCATTATTCTTTTATTACTCCTACACAGATCAGTTACAAGTGAAAAATTACACTGAAGTAATATTTAATTCTTTTTATTTAGAAAGGTAACATGGTAATACTTGGTTCTTCTGTCAAAAAAGATGGATGAGAATCTATACTTGCAGTCGTAAACTGAAAAGAAGCCTAAAAACAAACACAACTTGGATCCCCAGTTCATCAAATCTAATTTTAATCAACAATAGATTTTAGGAAATCTACACTTTCTACCAACCAATGGAAGTGTCTGAACCTGTCAAATCCATGGAATGAAAACTGATTGAGTCGCAAGTAAAAACTTACAAGTCACTGGCCCAACTGTCTTGAAACAAGAGGATATACAAGAAACGCCAGCTCTAGATACCCAAGTCTCCATGGTGATCTTTTTTGCTTATACACTGGTGAATCTTTTTAAAAGAGAATAAATATCTCAATAACAAAAACTAGATAGTTACTTACAAATCTTAACACCTTACATGTCATTACTTTTTTCCCTACTCAGTCACTGTTAAGTGTTTGGCACACATCTTTACTTCCTAATTACTTACTAGAGCACACAAAATCTCTTTTCTTTGTGTAAACAAGGGATAAATGATTTAATCATAAATCAGAACTGGATTTTGGAAGGCGAACTGGGAGTGAACAGGGGGCATTGCTGGCTTTGTTTCCTGGACTATTCTCATAATGCACCAATCCTGAAGTCAAAGTAGAGGAGCTCTGGTTCCCTCAGGACTGGAATTTAGCTTTCAGAAAGTTGTGAAATGATTGGGAATAGCAAAGGTAGCAGAACTGCTGAGAATAATTGGTGGTTTTTAGGGAACTAGTATGGAACCTGATAACATGGTATGGAAACACCATCAGGATGGTTTGTTGTCAGTAAATAGGGTGTACAATATGATGCTGACTGAAGTAATTGGGAGGTCAACAGGATGCTGCAAGTCTGTACCGAAGAGTGTGGCACCAAATCACCAACTGAGGTGAAATGCTTCACCTGGCTAGTAGTCAGAAGAGCTTGTCCAACTCATGAAGCACTACAGAGAAGGGGAAGCTGCATTGCTTCAAGATGTGCATTATCTAAGGAGGCTTTAGAAAAAATAACCAGAACTGTCTGTGACATATGCAATTTGGTTGCAGAATACAATTAACCTACATATCCCTTAACATTTACCGCAAACCACATGCCTACATCATGACAATCAATCATGACCATTTTACATAGCCAAGACCAATAGTATCAAAGGATATGTGTGAGAGAGTATCTGTTGATATAAGTAAGAGTACTACAATTAATGTCTTTTTTTAGTAAGTTATATGCAATTAATATGGAAAATCACTTCCCCCAATATGCAAAAGAAACAAGACAGGATTAAGGAAGCTATAAGAAAAAAACACATGCTAAGGAAGCAAGTAACCATTCAATTTAAACATCTACCACCATATCATAGGAAACAACCTCTCAACCTTCTCAAGGTAGGGCTAAGGTTGCGTACACACCACCATCCCCAGAACCCACTAGTGGGATTACATAGGGTATGTTGTTGATGTATCTAGCACCACATCACAAGCACAATCAACTAGAGATTGCATGACATCAATCATGCAGTTGCTTGAATTTGGTACTGATTGCCTAAATTTATTCTTTTTGAAAATAAACGAAGACAACAACTACTCCAGTCAATCCCAAACTAATTGGGCTCAGCATTTTAAACAAAACAACTAGTTGGAGTCAGCTCTATATACATTCTGCTCCATTTAAGCGCCAATTTCATTCCAATACTCCATGACTCCAGCTTTCACAAAAATGCAAAAACTCTTGACCTTAAATCCTCAAAAGGAAGATCAAAAGGAAGAAAATTATCACCAAAAGGAACAAAGAAGAACAAAGAATAAAGCATCTTTACTTCCCAGTCGTATTTCTCAAACATCTAGCTTAACCAATATCCATTTCGTTCAATTTGGGCCAATTTCATACCAATATTTAGTACTTCAAGTTGTAACAAGAAAAACTATTATACCTGAATTCAATCCTCGAAATTAAGCAAGAAAAGGAAGAAATTCACCACTTTCAGGATAAGAATAAAACATTTTTCATTTCCCAATCTTAATTTTCAAACCCTAGCTTATCCAGATCGGAAGGTAACAAGACAACATAGACAGAAACGACAAACTTACATTTGGCCATCAAGGTTACCCTGTCCACTGCTACCTCCACTAGCATAGGAATTATCGTCTCCAGTCTGCCACACAGATTGCCACGCCTGTGACGGCGGAGGGTGCACATACATTGACGGATCAACCCCAGGAACAGCAGGCCTACCAAGCATCACCCCACCCGGAGCCGGCTGGCCCATCGGAGGGTAATAGTACGGCACACCACTAGCAGTAGAACCCACAATTCCGGGTCCAAGCACAACACCCTCATCCTTAATCTCATCCCTAGGAACGATGTCAACCAGAAAATCAAAAATATCAGTACGAGTAATCGCCGCAGCGATGTCATTCTTCTGTAGAGTCCTGCGCTTGTTTTCCTCAGCGTGAAGCCAAGAACGGATGGTGAGCTCCAGAATGAAAAGTTCACAGGCTTTCGCGAACAGAACCGGAGCTTCAGCAGAGATCATACGAACATCTTCATCAGCTTTCATGATCTTTTTGATACGAGCAAGGGGAAGTTGGTGGTTTTTGAAATCATTGACTTGCTCGATTTCTTGACGCTGGTAAGTCCAAAACATCTGAAGCTGCTGCTGTTGTTGTTGAAGGAGATGGTGGTATGGAGTCTGCGGTGGATATGTGGCTGACTGAGCCGCCGCTGCCGCTGCTGCTGCCGCCGCCGCGGCCTCAGTCGGAGATTGGTGAGGGTTGTTGTCCATGGCGGTTTGCGGAAAATGGAAGCTACTATCTGTGTAGAGAAAATGTGAAGGTGTAATGGTGCTCTGCTCTAGCTTTGTACTAATTTATACAGTTTCATTTTTTTTCTTTTTTTTTTTTAAACAGCTTCTATTTTTGTTATTTTTTTAAACAGCTTTTATTTTCTATTATAAAAAATGGACTTATAATATTTAATTCTAAAACCGTATTTGTTTTATATCAAACTAGAATCCAAACATTACTTTAATATATTTTATTTTTACTACCAACTGCATTTTCTAATCATGTTTTATGTATGACCACTTTTTTGTTTTCTGAAGTGTTCTTCTTTCTTTTTTTTTTTCAAAATGGGAATGGGAAAGGAGAAATATGGGAGCAGATTACGAGGTGGTGGAAAATTGAATTCTCATTAACAATTTCTTTTTGAAAGGTTCTAAAATAAGCATTTTTCTCTTTAGTGCAAAGGATATTTTTAGTGGTACTATTATGGAAGTATTCCTAAATCAGTATTACTCCCTCCGCCTCATTTTATGTCATTCTTTTCTATAAATAGTTATTATGTAATATATATTATTTCATAAAATCAATGCATAAATTACCATATTATTCCTTTTTTACCCTTGTGAGTTATTAGCCTTGAAAATATATATTGATCAAGTTAGAAAAGCTTAGTAAATGATTCATGTTCATTGGTTAAATTAATTAATCAAAATAAATTAATTGATATTCATTGATTGAAAACTTGAGTTCCAAAAAAAAATTAAATAAGAGTAGAATGTAAAGTTACATCATTTCTTAATGCAAGTGTAAAGTAAAAAGGTGACATATAAAATGAGATGGAAGGAGTATTTTATTACTCTCTTCATTTTAATTTATTTGATTTATCCATTTTTGAAAGAAGATTTTTTTCTTATTAGCAACTTTTAAATTTTAATTTTTCATATAATATATTTAAATCACATAATTAAAAAATATTTTTTAATATATTTTATATACTTTTAAGTTAAAATTGTTGACAGAAATAAAAGTCTGTAACTACTCTTCAAGTTTAAAATTAGGAGTTAGTTAATTTGTTATAAAGTTGTTAGTTAGTTACATTCTAGATCTAAGAATAGAATGAGAAGTACATGTATAAATAGTTGTGATACAACTTTATTGAAGATAACTTTTTCTTCTCAAATCTATGAAAGATTAATCTTTTGTTTTTCTACAAACAACTCTGTAAACCTTCATGGTATCAGAGCCTTGATCAAAGTCTGAGTAGATCAGGTGCATAAGATCAGATTTCTGAAGATCAGAGTCTAAACGAATCATCAAGCTTCCGCGATACAAATCAAGAAAAATGGCAAGATCAATGGCAAACAATGGTGGCCAAGATACTGAGATCAGTAATGGTGGAGTTCCTGGTCATGGAAATACCACATCAATGATTCCTGCAAATCAAGTAGTGGATGATAATCATCCTCTGTACTTAAGTCCTGCTGATGTTAGTGGGGTTAATCTCATCTCTTTTCAACTCCTTGGGATCGAAAACTATGATGTGTAGAGTCGATCTATTCGTTTGGCATTGCTTGGGATGGAACCTGTAGGAAGAATGATGTGAGTGCAGAGTTAGGAGGTCAGTGGTAAAGAGTAAATGCGATAGTTCTCTCTTGGATTCTAAATTTTGTGTCCAAAAGTCTACTAACAGGAGTGGCATTTGCAACATCTGCCCAAGAGGTTTGGAGTGACTTGAAAGAAAGATTCGATCGGCTGGATGGGTCAAGAACTTTCAGTTTGCATAAAGAAATTGCTACACTTCAGCAAGGTACAGATTTTGTGTCTGTCTATTTTACAAAGCTTAAAGGATTGTGGGATGAATATGAAACTTTGATGCCATCTCCTGGATGTGACTGTGAGAGGTCGAGAGGTTTTATTGAACATTTAAATAGACAAAAGCTCTATCAATTCCTGATGGGATTGAATGAGTCATTTGGACAGGCAAGAAGTCAAATTTTGTTGATGAATCCAGTTCCTGGAGTCAATCAGGCCTATGATATGGTGGTGAATGATGAGTGTCAGAAATTGACTTCCAGTGGTGTTAATATAGGACTGAACTCCATCTGTTCTACTAGGGTTGATCCCTTAGCAATGTATTCAAGAACTAGAGGTCAGTCTAACAACCAAGGATATAACAGGTTTAAGAAGAACTTGGGGTTGATATGTGAATTCTGAAGATACAAAAGGCATTCTAAAGAACAATGCTACAAGTTGATAGGATACCCTCCTGATTTTAAGTTGAAGAGAAAAGTGAATAATGGAGCAGGTCATAATGCTTACATGACTGGAAATGAATTTAATACTACAAGAAAAGATGCATATGATGGGATGTCAAATGATCCTTTATTCAACTATGGGAATGCCACTCATGAGAAGGGTCAAAGATCACAAGCAAACACTAGTATAATGGGTGAAATTGAGAATCATCTGCAAGGCTGTACTTTCACCAAAGACCAATACAGTCAAATTCTGAAGATGCTTAACCAAAATCAAGATTGTGGAAACATATCAGAGAGTGCAGCTCATGGAGTTCAGGCTAATTCAGTAGGTAAAGCTCTATTAGTTTTTGAACATAGTGAGATATGGATAATAAACACAGGTGCCACCAACCATATGAGCTCTAATATTGGTATGTTAAATAAGGAGTCTATAGTGAATGTCAAGGATCCAAAACTTGTAAACTTGCCTAATGGTGAAGTAGCCTATGTAACTCACACTGGATCCTACTCAATTTCCCCGAGAAGTGTAATCACAAATGTATTTCACATTCCAGAGTTCAAATACAATTTGTTGTCAGTTAGTCAGATGACAAAGGAGTTAGGATGCTCAGTCACTTTCTTTCCACATTTCTGTGTGTTTCAGGAACTCTACACTGGCAAAGTGAGGGAGATTGGTAAGGAAGAGGCTGGGTTGTATTTGCTGTTGAAGAATCTTACACAGTGTCAGGTGCAATTTCAGTCCTGTTTGGCAGAAGGAAAAGGAAAAGGAAAAGAAGCAAAGCAGTTATCAGAAGAAGAAGTGAATGTATGACACAAAAGATTAGGACACATGTCATCTCATGCATTGAGCAGGTTATTTTCTGTTAGTCCAGAGGTTGTGAACAAAGCTTTGAATAAATGTAATGTGTGTCACTGTGCAAAACAAACAAGAGCTGTATTTCTAAGTAGTAGTATTAAGAGTACTGACTGTTTTGACTTGATTCATTTGGACATATGGGGTCCATACAAACAATCTACTTTTGATGGTAATAGATTCTTTCTTACAGTGATTGATGATTACTCAAGAATGACTTGGTTGTTTCTGTTGAAAAATAAGTCAGATATATGTGTTACTTTGTCATATTTTCTGCAGTTTGTTAGAACTCAATTTGGTAAAGTAGTAAAGAAGGTAAGATCTAGTAATGGGTCAGAGTTTGTAAATTTTGTGTGTACAAAGATGTTTAAAGATAGAGGAATAATACATCAAAGGTTTTGTCCTTACACTTCACAATATAATGGAGCGGCAGAAAGGAAACATAGACATGTGTTAGAGGTTACTAGGGCAGTAAGGTTTCAAGGCAACATTCCTTTAATATATTGGGGGCAGTGTGTGCTTGCAGCAACATATTTGACAAATAGGATGCCTAGTAAGGTACTAGGAGGACAATCTCCATATGAGAAGCTCTATGGAAATAAGCCAATGCTTACACATCTAAGGGTACTAGCATGTTTGTGCTATGCTAAGGTCTTATCAGAAAGTGGCAAATTAGCATCTAGGTCCAAAGCCTCAGTTCTTATGGGTTATTCAGAGACTCAAAAAGGGTATATATTGTTTGATTTGGTTTCCAAGAGTTTCTTTGTAAGTAGAGATGTAAGGTTTCAAGAGTCTGTGTTTCCATTTATATCCAGATTGTCAACAGATGATGCTGGTCCTTTTGTAAATGATATGAGTCTGAAAATGTTGAACTTAGACTGGAGTGACAGTGTCACAAGAGATGTCAACATAAGGTAAGTGTATGAAGAAGAAAGAGATATGCCAGAAGAATCTAAGCATGATCCAGTGCTAGATTAGATTATAGAAGGATCTGATCCTGAGGATAATGAGAGTCAAGAAAATGTAGAGCCAGTGGTTACAAGAAGGTCTACAAGAGGAGTTCATCCACCTATATGGATGAGGATTTTGTATCATTAAACATTAACAAGAAAGTACAGTTTCCCATTTCTGATTGTGTGGCTTACACTCATTTGTTTAAGCCTTATCAAACCTTTATAGCTTCAACATTTATGCTGCAAGAACCAACAACATATGCAGAAACTAGTAAAGATCCAAAGTGGATAAAAGCAATGAAGGCTGAAATACATGCTTTGCAAAGTAACAATACTTGGGAATTGTCTGAATTGCCTAAAGAAAAGACTGTAATTGGTTGTAGGTGGATCTACAAAATAAAATACAAGTCTACTGGTGAAGTAGAGAGGTATAAGGCAAGGTTAGTGGCAAAAAGGATACAGTCAGAAAGAGGGGATAGATTACAAAGAAACTTTTTCACCTGTGGTAAAGATGGTGACTGTAAGAACTATCCTAGCTTTAGTTGTGGCAAGGAAATGACACATTCATCAAATGGATGTGTACAATGCCTTTCTAAATGGTGATCTACATGATGAAATATACATGACCTTGCCACAAGGATTTACCAGTCAGGGGGAGAAAAAAGTATGTAGACTGGTAAAGTCTCTATATGGTCTTAAACAAGCACCTAGACAATGGAATCAAAAGCTTAAAGAGGCATTACAAAAACTCAGTTTCAATCAAAGTCAGCATGATCATTCTCTGTTTACAAGAAAAACCTCTGAAGGAACTACAATAATTTTAGTATATGTTGATGATATCTTGGTTACATGAAGTAGTCTTGAGCTGATTAAGGAAACAAAAGAAGCCTTACAACAAGTGTTCAAGATGAAGGATTTGGGACAATTAAGATTTTTTCTTGGAATAGAGTTTGTAAGGTGTGAGGCTAGAATGGTTATGCATCAAAGGAAATATGCACTCCAACTGATTGCTGAAGTTGGATTATCTGGTGCTAAGCCATCAGGCACTCCTATGGATGTGAATGTCAAGCAAACATCAAAACAATATGATGATCAAACAAAGGAAAATCAAAGAGACAAGTTTATAGATCCAAGTGCCTATTAAAAGTTGATTGGAAAGCTTCTATATTTGAACATGACTAGACCTGATATTTCATTTAGTGTGCAAACATTAAGTCAGTTCTTACAACAACCTAAAAAATCCCACATGGATATTGCACTACGAGTAGTCAAGTACATCAAGAAACAAACAGGCCAGGGTGTGTTGTTATCCAGCAGTTCAGGCACTGAAATCACAGCCTACTGTGATGCAGATTGGGCAGCATGTCCTACTACAAGGAGGTCTGTGACTGGATTTGTGATCAAGCTAGGAGAGTCTATGGTGTCTTGGAAGGCTAAGAAGCAAACAACAACATCAAGGAGTTCAGCTGAAGCTGAGTACAGAAGTTTGGCATCTACTGTAGCTGAGTTAGTATAGTTAGTAGGGCTGCTAAGGAGTTTGGATGCTGAAATAACTCTTCCAATAAACATATACATTGATAACAAATCTGCAATTCAGTTAGCAGCCAATCCAGTCTATCATGAACGTACCAAACATATTGAAATCGATTGTCATTTCATTAGAGAGAAGTTGCAACAAGGGTTAATCAACATCAATTATATTCCAACTCAAAGTCAGCCAGCTGATGTTCTAACCAAAGGACTAAATAGAGTACAACATGAGCTCTTATTGTCCAAGCTAGGAGTTCTAAACATATTTGCTCCTCCAAGCTTGAGGGGGAGTGTTGACAGAAATAAAAGTCTATAACTACTCTTCAAGTTTAAAATTAGGAGTTAGTTAATTTGTTATAAAGTTGTTAGTTACATTCTAGATCTAAGAATAGAATGAGAAGTACATGTATAAATAGTTGTGATGCAACTTTATTGAAGATAACTTTTTCTTCTCAAATCTATGAAAGATTAATCTTCTGTTTTTCTACAAACAACTCTGTAAACCTTCAAAAATCATAAAATTTTATCCTTTATTTTCTTGAATTACAAATCAACTTAAAATAGATCAAACCAATTAGAACAGATGAAAAATATATATAGTGGCACTTCAAAGTCTAACGTGAGGAAATTCATAAGTGAGTCGTTACAATATGAGATATTTCGAGAAGCATTGGAGCATTTGATATGCCTTGGGCCTAGTAGTGATAGTCTATTTTCTTTTCTTGAATTTTTATCGAGTGATTGATATTCATTTTGAAGCTTGATTATTTTGAATCTATAATGTGTAGGGCCTTATTTGAAGAGAAATGCTTCCTGTGAAGAAAAAAATTATAATATTCATGACTTAAATTCGAAATTTCTAATTAAGAAATGAATTGCATATTCACTGCACGTCTTTGATGTTGTGATGGACTATTTTCGCAACAAGAGTATTTACAAAAAGAGGAGATTGCTCTATAACAATGAGTGCTTAGTTCCTGATTATTGTTTCTTCTTGTTGATTTTAATTTAGGTGAAAGTGTTTGATTAAAAAATAAAAATATAAAGAATTAGAAATTGTGATTTAAGATAAATTTATCTACATTATAATCATTTAATTAAGGGATCATTTGGTATGATGTATAAGAATAATGTTAAATAAAGTGTATTATTAATGCTTGCATTAATTATGTTTATATTATTTCTCATGCGTTGTTTAATTTGATGTATTAAAAATAGTATGGATTGCATGATTTTTATTTTTTTTTTAAATAGTTAGATACAAAGACATCCTCCACAAATATGGTGAAAAAAACTGTAAAAAGGGATTTGAGAGGCAATTGAGTTTTTAACCATGTCAATCCATCAATTAAATTTTCTTGCATTACTAATAATAAATATTCATGTATAATACATTCCTCGATACAAAATAGAGTGTATAACTAATATTGCATTAGTTACACACAGGTTGAAAAGGTGTACCTAACAAGGAACTACTATTACACAAAGCCAGTACATATATTATTTCTTCTCATACATTCTACCAAACGATCCCTAAAATTATCAAAAAGTTTAAAATTAAATTATAACTCCCTCCATCCCAATTTACAATTTACATGACACAATCTTATTTTAGTCCGTTCCAAAAAGAGTGACACATTTCTTTAATTGACAAACATATGACATAATTAACATTTTACTTGGTTTGGGTTTCATTTATTTCGCAAAAGGTTCATAAAGTTGTATTCTTCTATTTAAAAAATCATTTATATCAAGGATAGTTATGCAATATTGTAAAGTCTTTTTATATTTTTTAAACTTCATGTTCAATTAAATCATATCACATAAATCAAAGAAAGAAAATATCAATATAAAAATATATTACGGAGTATTTTTTAAAATTGACTAAAATAAAAGAATGTGATAAATTTTGACGGATGGAGTATTTTTTTGGGCCTACATGATAATTTGCCCAATTTTAGTACTCCTACTTAGCAAACTTTTAGAAGGGAAAAGGTACGCTGGGGTCCACGTGCTGCGTAGAAGTGTCACTGACCACTCATAAGGTGACACGCAGATAAAACTTTTAAATTTTGGAAATGAAATACACATCACTGACAACAGCCTCATGACTTTTGAATGAAAAAAGTACTCTAACTAGTCATGTCATTTCAGTTTGTTAGATATTTTTGCTTAATTTTTTTCACCAATTTTTTATTTGATGTCTTATATATGTATTAAAATTTAATTAATTTATACTCAGTATATAACATGGCTCATCTCTATGATTGATTGCTTGGCGCTTCTATTAAAAAATCTTTTTTCATTCACAAAGATTAAAATTTGAAATATTTAATTAAAATGAAATATCATACATTTCATAGTCACTGCAGCCCATGTCACAACCATTTGAAACTCTCTTCGCATCCAAATGATCAAAATAATTTTAAAATATTGGCAACATTAGATTGCTTGTCCTAATAATTAGATTACTTATTATATTTATTATTTGTTGTTTTCTTTTCTTAGCAACATTACATAGCCATTAAAAGTGAAATATTGAATTATCGTAGTTTAATCCTGATTAGCAGCATCATTAACGTGAAGTCGATATGTCCGAGTGGTTAAGGAGACAGACTTGAAATCTGTTGGGCTTCGCCCGCGCAGGTTCGAACCCTGCTGTCGACGTTTTTTGCAAATTCTTATTTTGAGCTTCATGGCAGAATTCAGGAAGTTGCATTTGTCTTCCTAACATTGAATTATATGTCAATTCATATCTGTCGTGATCTGAATTTTCATACTTCATTTCCATCGACAATCATTGTGATTTTTGCTTTGAGTTGAAATCAATGGAATACTCTTTAGCTTATGAAATTGTCCTTGAGTTTAAGGATAGCAATAGTTGTGCAGTTGTACAAATGATGTGAAGGGACCTTGTCTACCATCGCTTGCAAAGGATAAAACACATAGTTGCTATCAGTCCTTGCCTTACGGTTAGTATGAAAGAAGGTATTTCAGAGAGAGACCAAGCAGGAAGTAGAAGTGCAATACATATGTTTTACGTAATAAATATAGTATTTCACATTTAAATTCCTGACAACTCTTGGCACTAAAATTTGCATGGCGTTGCCAGTTCATTATTGAAGACAACCTTCAACGTAAGGGTTATATTTATATGGTGCAATTTACATCACTCAAAATCAAAACCTGCAAATCTGGATTGCAGACGAGGAAAAGGTAAAATGATTCCAATACAGTGTAACTGTCCAATTTAATAACACCAACATTCAGTCAAATATGATTGGCCCATCGAGCTCATATGAATCAATATGCTACTCCCATTCCTCGTTTATCAAGAGTTGAACTTCTTTCAAGTAATTAGTTACCGGATCTCTTTAAGAATGCTAATACGCCTAAACCCGCAACTAATGCAGCACCAGCTGCTACGGTGCTGTAGGCTGAGGCCCATGCAGATTCAGTATGAGCATAATCCAAACTACCACCCGTTGTTCCTGAATAGTCTAAGTGCAATTTTAGCCCCTGTTCAGGTTGATTTTTGTCATCAGTCCTTATTTCGTAATCAAGAAAAGAGACTGAACAAATTTAATATCTAATGATAAGTCAATCTTCCTTCCTGTTACTAGGGTTTATGTTCATACACATTAACTAAGGCCAGAGGAAAGTCAATCATACCTTCCAACCTGAAGATCTTGCATGGTCAATAGCTGCTGTAAGATCACCATCTGATGCCAGTACAACCTTGTCATGATCTTCATCTTCATACTGCAAGAGAGTAATTTCTTGAATATAATAATCAACTTGCTCAAACAGGGAAAACCAAGAGGAGGAGAATCATTCAAATGTACGAGGAAAAATTAATGCATTCAACCAGAATCTGAGGAAGATTGGTCCGGTCAATGTCATCCCCCACTCTCTGAATTATTGCAGCTATTAGATCTGTCATGTTCTGAATATCTGAAATACCATAAAAATAATAGGGTCATCATGGGAGTCAAGATTATCATAATTGTTCAATTATGAAAGACAACAAAGCACAAACATCATATCAATTTCCTAGAGTTAGTTTCAAGAGACAATAACAAACAAGTTCCAATTTTTCCCAATAAGGGGTAAACCACAGAGTTTAAGGTCTCTCTAATAATAATAAAAAAGAGCAAGCAACAGACACTGCTGAATATATAAATGCCTGATGGTGAAATTCAAGAGCACCAACACAAAGAACAATCGAGAAACACAAGTGACATGGAAACAATTGAAAGGACAGAACTTCCATAAATTTGATAGGAGTCTAGAGCCCTGGGAAAATTACGACAGTTTGGAAGGCAGGTCTCAAGATGCCTAAAAGAGAGAAAATAGAGGTACACATTTTTTGGTTTGTTCACACATGTCAACGGTACAGCATGATTCGGCATCATGAATGCATATATAAACAAATGGGCCAATGGCAACAAGAATTTCCAGGTACAAGATACACAAGGTCATATCTGATTGTTAAATCAAGCAATAAGATTTTATAAACAAAGAGCATAAAACACCAGCATACAAGAAGTATACCAAAAAGTAGAATCTTACAATAAGATATGATTTTCTATGAACGACACCCACAGCGAAACCTCATGGATGCACCAAAAGAAAATAAGGAATAAAAGGCTATTCATTAGGTGTACATAAAAAGATACACAAGGTCATATGATAACATTCACAAGTGCCTAATTTTTTTGGTTAACTAAAAGCATAGTATTTAAACATACCACAGTTGAATCTGTGCATCCTCCCTTTTTTGTCTTTAATCTTGAATGAAAAACTAGTTGGCTGGCTAGATGAAGGATAGGGAATAGATCTTCCTGTTTCTGTCCCTTCAGAAGCCAATTTCAAGGAATTCTCACTGAAATGTCAAATAAAAAATGTGAGAGATAATACAAAAGGAAAAGAAAATGAGTTCACAGATAAGAGGCATTAACCTCCGCGTCTCATCATCATCATCAGGAGTCAATGCCATAGCTGAATCCCAAAATCTTTGCATCATAGAGTTTGCAGCTTCATTATTTACTCCAGCAGCATTTCCCACCTGATTAGTATCAGTTCTTGAAATAAATTTCCAGAATCTTTGGGAAAAAAGCGAACTTAACAAATGAAATATAGAACCTAAGATTAAATAAAAAAAATTCAACATTCCACCAGATTGTTTGCTACTTTTAACTTAATGACATCCTATATTACCTTGATTTTGACATGATATTAATAGTTGAAAAGGTGCCTCACAAAATTTAACCCTCATGTTAAGTTTTTAATCAAATAATGAAACAAGAAGAGTTTTAAAAAATCATATATGTAAATAAAATGAGCACCTTCCATCTAAAAGCGAATAGGACAACTCGACCAATTAAACACATTTGTACAGAAAGCACAAACAGCAGCCACAATGGCTAAAGGATTGGTTGAAATATTCACTGATCCAAAATAAAGAAAAAAAATAAATATCAATACTAGCAGTAGAGGTCATAAAGATATTAATACTAGCAGTGGAGCTCATAATCAAATGCAAGAATCTTTGAAACATCATCGAGCAGATTGCTTTTGCAGATTGTAACCTAAATTAATTTTGAAGTGCAGCGAAATATAAAATAAACCTCCTGGGTATTCTGTTCACACATTCAACAAAGTTAGAATTTCTTTTACTTAGGTAAACTGACAACCTAGTTTACTTTCCATAAAAGTCAGTCTTAACAAAGTGGTCAGCAGGATTTCAACTTAAAAGATCCCAAACAAGAGTTTATGTCTTTGAATATGTATGGATACATGGCAAACTCATCAAAGTAGTCAAGACTTGAATAAGGTAATTACATACAACTGTACAAGGCCGTATTCAGAAAGTGAATTGACCACCAACATGATAGCCCAAATGATAACAGTTGCTAATGACAAGTTGAGAAGGGAAAAATTGACATGTTCATGTGTACTGCCTTACCGTGGCTACAGCTGCATGAGTGATATGAAGCACATCAAGAACAGAAACAACAGTTCCCTCTGCCACAAAGAAGAAGTACAAATTTATTTAAAGAAATATGAAAAAAAAAAAAAGATACTCTAACTCAAAGTGTAACTGGAGGCTAATAATACCTTTATCAACAACAGGAAGGTGTAAAAATTTCCCGTCATGCATTGTATGTAAAGCATCAACAATAGGCATATCTATTGAAGCACATTCTGGATTGGGGGTCATTACCTGGATGTTAGATGCAAACAAAATGGAAGTTATTAGAACTTCTCTTAAATCTCAAGAACGGAAGGAAAACAAAAAAGATTGAAAAAATCTAAGTTACAATAATTCAAAGAACTAGTATTGTTTAAACCTTTTACTTCGATAATGACCAGCAAGCTGTCCCGAAAAAGATACCCCCTCAATTATCGAGAGAGAGAGAGAGAGAGAGAGAGAGAGATTACCCTTTCGACGAGAGTGGATTCAGGGGAAAGATCTTGTGCTATGACTCGCATCAATAAGTCCTTTGAACTGCAGAGTACATGAGGCAAATCTTCTCATTAGATGATTAATATATGCCATTACACTATAGCTCAGAATTGATAAATGTAAACGAGTGAATACAAGGGGAACACTACTAACGTTAAAATCCCTCGTGGTTTGTTGTCAACTGTTATGATTGCAGAGCTTGTTCGACATTCGAGCATCTTTTTGGCTGTGGCTAGAACAGTATCATTTGGTTCAACTGTAACAATCCTAAAAACACCACAAATCAACAACAGACAGTGACTCGCCTGCGGATTACTTAAAAGGTTAAACTAATCTAAAAATGAAGGTAGTACATACTTTGAATTTTCAGAAATGATGGTAGACAGTGAAGGCCTGAACATTCTCTCCCGAAGTGCTTCTATAAATGTATTTGAACTTGCTAAAAACAAAAAATATGGAAAGTTAATAAATGCATTTCAAGACCAATCAAAATCATCATTCAATCACATAAACTTGACAAACACAGTCAGTATATGGACACTCCTACACTATGCCAATGAAGAATAGTAACACAAAACTAAACTAACCACAGCCAGTTGCCCCCCAGTGTTTTTCAACTCCCTCAACGGCAGCTGCAATGGCCTTTCCTTTCTCAGCTGCCCTTTCGAGGCGAGCAATCGCATCATAAAGGCACTTTGCAATATCAAGCAAAGCAACGACCTCTCCATTATCTACAACTGGCAAATGTCTAAATTTTCCTGTTGTCAGAACAAACATACGATGTTGGAAAGGTGTTCAAGAAAGTTAACAGCTTGAGTTATTTCAAATACACCAACCTAGCACCATTTTCTGCAAAGCTTCCACGGCAAGTGTGTCAGAAAGCACAAAAACTGGATTTTTCGTCATTATCTTTGAAACTGGTGTTTCCTGTATATTAACTTCTGGAGCAATAACCCTTGTTGCTATATCCTTCAATTTGTCCAAAGGAAATAAAAGAAAAGGATGCATGAAGAATTAGTTAAAGATATCACCTTAATGGGTAAAGAAAAAGCATCAGCAATATAGGCAGCTCTACAGAGGTCTATTTACTAAAATTTTACAGCCTTTTTGCATGATCAAAGTCAAACCTTATCTGTCAGGATACCACATAGTAATGCATTTGAATCAGTCAACAACAAAGCATCAACTCTGCGAGCAGCCATCTTGCGGCAGGCTTCATAAATACTTGTAGTATCAGGTATTGTAAGGGCTTTTGACAGCCTCAATCTTTTAACTGTGCGTTCTCCAGTCAGTCCCCTGTTCCAAATTTGTGAGAAACAAATATCAAAATTCAAATAAGCACACAAAATGATGATTACAACTCAAAGTGACTATTATTGATCCCAACTCAAAAGCAAAACAAGTTTTTTAAATATTAGTTATCCTCGCTAGCAAAAGAATCTCGTAGCTATGCTTTGTTCCTGAATAAAATTTCATTGCATGTGGCAAGTACATAACAAAGGACCATATACTTAAATTGCTAAGCAATCTCCAAAAGTTGCATTAGAGAAAAAAAAAATCAACCACCTAAAAGGGGACTGAATTCAAACCAAAAATCTGATCAAACAAGAACCTCAAGGAACCTGCTTAGTATAGCCAATTGAACCACTCAAAATGAATGGTGGGAGCATTTGAGTATTGGACATGGGTGTAAAGCGAACAAGTCATCCATAGACGATTGCAGCATACAATTAAGCACTTCCATCATGCAGTTTTTCAACATCGGATAAGACTTCGCTGTGAGAATAACAATCACTGAGCTGAGGTTCCAACTATAAAATATTTTTCCATACTGCCAAACATTCTAAGTATAGAGTATAAACTCTTTTCTTTTCCCTCATATAGCTATAAGTAAGCAGCAAATAAATCATTGATATCCCTGACTAAGAGCTCATATTCATCTCCAATGTTCAAGTTGGGGGAAGAAGCGCATGGGAAGAATCAAGTAAAGCTTAATTTCACATGACAAACATTTCAAGCGGGTGGCAAAACTAAATCCAACACTATTAATAATATATGATGGCCACAATGGTATGGCACCACCAACTTCCCCAAATTTACTAGCACAAAGTCCAACGATGTACCTAAATGAGAAAACATCCATATCTCTACGAACTTGAGTATTGGAACCAATATATTTCACAACTAAAAAGATTATTTTGAGTTCAATCCTACCTGATAAAACAGAGCTAAGTATATTCCGGACACTATAGAAATCTTTGCTTTAGAGTTTCTGGAAACAAACTTATACAATATCCAAATTAATGTTACTTCAATAAAGGAATTAAACATACATGGAACGAGATACAGAAATCGACTTCCGGTGAGCAGAATCCGGTTGTACTCCACCATTTTCCGCGGCTGCTTTCTTCTTAGCGAGTGAAGAAGAGTTCGTCAACGATATGCTTCTCCTCGATGATGATCCTCCTCCTTGACTCGTCGGCATCTGAACTCTACAGCAATCAAATTATTCAATAAAAAACTTGAACTTGAGATTTCAACGGAACCACGTAATGGATAAAATTGTCAACGGTCGAATAATGGAAAAGACGGCTCTCAGCAGAAAAAATAGGAGCAAAATATGAACAATATTGATGACGCTGTGGATTCAAGTGTCAACTGCCGGAAGAAGATTTTCCGGCGAGGAGTGGAAGGAGATGGAAGGAAACCCTACGGATGGAAGAGGAAAGGAGAGGATTAGCGTTTGAGCTGAGAATTGAATTGAATAGAATAATCTGTGGGAAAACGCCGTGATCTTGTGGGGCCTTAACCAGTAAGATCCTTCCACGTAAACCAATGACGAGGATTCCAATTTCACTGGAGCAAATGAGGAGTTGAATTAAGAAAGTGAAATTCAATTTTGAGTCCTCAACTTTCTTTCTTTCTTTTTTTTCTTTTTCATTCGTATTTAATTTAATTCACATCCTCCCAATTTCATTTTGTGAAAACTATTATTATTCTTATAGAGCCAAATGATTTTTTTCATTAATTCAATTACTTATTTTTAATAATAAAGTATACTAATTCAGAACTTTTTATGTGCCTTATAATATCAAGTTAAATATATTTTTAAAATGAGGCAAAAATTAGAAGATTTGATATTCGTATCCTAAACCCTTTCATTCTTTTCAAACAAAAAAAAATATCAATTATCATCCAATAAAATCTTCATTATTTCGGATTAATTAGGCAAAGAAATTAAATTTACATAAATGACTTTTCGAAAAATAGAAAATAAAGTAAGAGTACTACACCACTAGTAAGAAGCTAGTTTAGAATCAATTCCTTCTCCCACATCCATCAATGGTAATTACCCCCTTTCAACTTATTCTTCCTATGAAGGGCAATTTTGTTTTTCCTTCCAAGATAAATATTCTTAGTTACCTGTCCAAATATATCTCCATAAATCGAATTTAATGGCTCAATCACTTATTTATTTACTAATGAAAAAATATCAAGACTTTTTATTTCAAACAGATTTAATTAAAATACATTTTAAAAAAAATTAGACTTCCATCGAAGAGAAACCAACAAAGACATTCATAAAAGTTCTCATATAATCAAGAATTCGAGATGTCAAGGTATTGTTCATGTACAATATGACAAAGCATGGGGGGCGGCAAGTGTGATTTTTGAAGTTAGAGGAAGAATATGCAGTTATAAGAAGTTAGAGGGGCGCTGGAAAAAGAAAAAAAAAAGAGAGGACAAAACAAACAACGTGATGACACCATCGCATAAATTCTGAAAAACAGAAGTTTCAAAAAAAAAAAAAAATTTCTTGGATTAATGGACAAGAGAAGAAAGTACTAAACACATTAGTGGGATGAAGTATATTCTAGTGTATTATACACTTTCTATTTTATTTTGTATGACGATATTTAATTAAAACAAAAGGCTAAAGATAATAATTCAAACCATCAATCTAAATAGTTTTATGAGGAGTTAATATCTCAAATGGTCACTCAATTTTGGAAATTTATTTAGAAAAGTCATTAAACTTTGTTTTGTATCAATAAAGTCACTCAACTTAAGTCTTTGTATCAATAAAATCACTCAACTTAAATCCTTGTATCCATAAAATCATTCAACTGAATTTCTCATTAAATAAAATTTGTCATGACAAAATAAATTATTTTTTATTCCTAAAATTGAATAATATTAACTCCTAAAATAAATAAAATAATATCTATTTTGCGGATTAAGTTAAATGTTCATATATGAAATTATTCTCATTTTTCAGTTGTCTCTAATATTTCAAAATCTATTTTATTTGAATTTCGCAAATTAAAAGCTTCATATCTTTTGAATATTTGTATAGCGGTAAGATTCACATAAATCCTTTGCCAACTACTGGGCGATTTTAATCCTGTTAAAAAATGAGGATAACTTATCTTGAGGTTTTCTAGATGTTATGTTATTTAGTATAGATATTTTAGTTACAGGTGTGCTAATAAACCTAATTAATGAGTACTATACTTTATTTTGGAGTGAGAAAGGAAAGAGAGAGTCAACAGCTGCCAAGGAGAAGTAACTATTAAATTTATTTATTTATTTAAAAGTTAATATCTTAAAAGAACATTTAATTTGAGGATTAAATAATTTATTTTATCATGTTAAAATTTAGTTAATGATAAATTTAGTTGAATCATTTTTTTGATACAAAAGTCTAAGTTGAGTGATTTTATTGATACAAAACAAAATTCAATGACTTTTCTAGATAAATTCTCAAAGTTAAGTGACCTTTTGAGATATTAACTCGTTTTATGAGTATAAGTTCGAGTACCTTGTTCTAGATGAAATAACTCTAGGTATAATGAAATTTTAACAACTAGTATATATAATTATAGACCAGATCATCATACTGCCATATATAATCTAAGGTAACTTAGATTCAGGATTTGAGTTTTATAGGTTCGTGATATTACTGAACTCATTGATCATTTGAGTTATTGGATTCGAGATTTAATAGGTTTCTTAACACATGTATTGGATTTTAGTCAAGTTACTGAATTCAGTTGAATTTGTGACTTTTTGTACATCTGCTCAGAGGCGGAGCTAGGTGGGGTTCATGGGTTCGAACGAACCCAGTAGTTTTTCTGTAGACCCTATATTTGTATTAGAAAATTAATTAAATATTTATGTATATTAATATATGAACCCATAATAAAGTTGATTGACAGTTATTATCGAAATTTAAAATCCCAAACTCTTAATCTTGGCTTCGCCTATGCTGAGCCGCTCCCGGATGGGTTACACAAAAGAAGATGCTTTGCCTTCCATCTTAAGGCTTTAGCATGTTTCTAGCTACTTCTCTTGAAGAACAAGCATGGAATCAATTTTCAAGACCATAATAAATTCTGGCAACAAATGTTAAATTGAAAAAAAATACTACTGTGCAATCGTCAATACATATTTCCCTGCAACTCAGAAAAAATGTTAGATTGGGCACCAATTATTATAGGTTACCTTCTATTCGTGCTTCTTTCGCCTGGGCTCATATTTCAGCTGCCGGGGAGTCAGCGTCACGTTGAATTCGGCAGCTTCAATACTAATGGCAAAGCCATTCTCCTTCACACACTACTCTTTTTCGTCTTTTTTACCATCCTCATTTTGGCCTTTCGCATTCGTATTCGCTTTGGCTAGCAGCCAGGGGCGGAAGGTTCATCCGAACATCTTTTCACCAAAAAGCACAGTACTATACATATGAAGTTGAAATTTTCAGTGAAAAATCTTGACTTCTTCGTAGGTTTTTTTTTTTCTAAAAAAAAAAAGATGAATAAAAGTTATTCTTGGATTTATTGGGTTTTTACCTTTTTGTAATGTTATAGTTCTGTTTTTCCATCTATTCATGTTTTGTAAATGCAATGGACATTCTAATCAATGTGACTTTTTAATTAATGGTGTCTACTAAAAGAGGTACGTTTTGGGCATCTAAGGTGGTACTGGTACACTTTTTTTTTTTATTGGTTTAATTTTCCATAGATGTGTGGAGTAAGTTGATTTATTGTAATATCTTATAGTAATGGACAATGCAAATCAAATACTCTGTACTTTATTGCTCGTTTGAATATGGGAGTACGATATCAATGGTTCAATTTTATAATCGATATAATAAAATATTTCCTTCCAAAAATTACTTTATTTTAGAGGTCATACATAAAATTTCTATTAAAAATAGAAGGTACACCACACTTACCATATCTCAAACAATGTAATCATAGATTTTAAAAGCATTTTTTGAAGGTCCGTGGTAAGTTGAATATGTGTCATTTCTTGTCTGATCACTTCACCCTAATATTTTTCGACCTACCTTTACCTCTCCTCGATCCACTATATTCAACCTTCCATCAGGACCGTCTTAACCCCTAGGCCATTAAAGTCATTGCTTAGGGCCACATATTTTTTGGGAGCCCATTTTAAAAAAATATAATTACTTATGTATGTTATTTTTTTAAAAAAATATTATATGTACTATGAGTGTTATGATTTCTGCTAAGGAAATTGCATATGAGATGAATATAAACCTGGATTTCGTAAGAAACAATTTGATGAAAATATGGATAACGAAATCAGAAAGTCCCTTGAAGAATCATTTAGAGTTGATTACTTTAAATATTACTTCAAATAGTTTTGAACCAATTGAAGCATGTGAAAATATTTTTGATTTCTTATTTAGTGGTAAAATATTGAGATCACTAGATGATGAGAATTTAAATAAATATTGTCTTAACCTTGAACTTTCTTTAACACATAATAGTTATTCTGATATTGATGGTTTTGATTTATTTTTTGAATTAAAAGTGTTGAGAGAAATAATGCAAGTAGACGATAATGATCTAATGAAAATACTCAATCAAATAAAAAGACTTAATTTTTTTCCAAATACACATATTGTTGTAACTGATGCCTCGGTCGAAATAATTTTTTTTTCAAATTAAAATTGATTAAATCCTCTTTACAATCAACAATGTCTCAAGAGAGACCAAATGAATTAGCTATATTATCATTTGAAAAGGAATTATTAACAGTATTTACCGACTTTGCATCTAAATTAGCTAGAAAAGTAGATTTTAATTAAAAGTATATATGATGAAAAAAATAATATTAGGGCCCTTAATGTTGTTGAGTTTCGCTTTAGGCCCCCAATGTTGTTGAGTCGGCCCTGCCTCCCACACTTCTCACTAGTGCATCCGCACTTCACTCTTCACATGCACAAGCCATCTCAGTCTCCCTCCCTCATTTGTCCACCACGAAGCCACTCCTACTTTGTTCCAAATATCCCTTGTTTCTAACTTTATTGCTCCAAATATGCTAGTCCATCCATTTCAACATCTTCATTTCCGCCACTTGCATTTTCTGGACATGAGAGCTCTTGATTGGCCAACACTCCCACTTCTTCAATAAATTCAATCTAACCACAATTCGATAAAACTTACCTTTAAGTATTGATTAACTTATTAAGTAATAATTTGAACAATTTTTGGACCAAATATTTTAAAATCAAACTATTAACTGAAAATATTTTTGTTCAATTTAGCAAATTTTAAGAGCATTTTTGACCATTTTCCATAAATATAAGATAATGAGTTTCCTAATACCACTCATCCCTAATCTTGTACAATTATGATTCACATTAAGGCTGGGCACCGAAACGGGTTGTATCGGTACCGTTCCGGTTCGTTTTGGTCCGGTAGTATTCGGGACGGGATGGGATACACTGAATCGGTACACGGAACGGAACGGTATCATGATTTGGTACCGGTATATCGGTACCGATTCATCCCGGTTCATTCCGGTCCCGGTAAATCATTTTTACTTAAAATAAAAAATAATATTTTTGTCATTATTTACTTTTATTAGCATTTCTTTTTTGTTTATTTAATTTTTTAAAACTACAAACTTAAGTTATTTAACTTACAAGTTATAAGTATAACTTAATAACTTATAAACTTCAAAATATTCAAATCTTTAAAACTTATAACATAACTACATAAGCTCAAAAACATTAAAAAAAAAACTTTATTAAACTTAACTTACAAACTTATATACGTAAAAATTTAAAAAAATATCTTTAAAATAAACTTAAGTAAAATTATTATAAATTTTAAAACTCAAATACTATAATATAATATAACTTAGAAAAATAAAAAAAACATTCGTATTTTCGTAATTCAAAATAACTCAAAAAAAAATAATTATTTTTTGAAATAGCTACATGTGTCGTCCCGTTTATCCCATCCCATTCCGTTCCGGTCCATTTCGGTCCGTCCCGGTTCTATCTCGGTATATAGTGGGATGGGACGAAACTGAGCCTCCATCCCGGTAGTTCCAATCCGGTTCATCCCGGTACCGATCAACAACCCGGTCAAACCGTCCCATTCCGGTCCGGTATCGGTTCATTCCGGTCCGGTGGTCCCATTCCGCTCCGGTGCCCAGCCTTAGATTTTCACATACCACTTGAATTGACTGCTAAACTACTCTTGTATAGTCAGATCCGTCCCTTTCTTTTCTTTTAGACTTTTTAGTCCACTTTTTTTTCTTTTTCTGGATCTTTCGCTTTTATCCTCACACTTTCCCCATTTCTTTACTCTGTTCAAATCAACGAGCTAATTTTCCGATTAACAATGGAGGACTGGGGCCCAGTTTTGATAGCAGTGGTGCTGTTCGTGCTGTTAACTCCGGGTCTACTATTCCAGCTTCCCGGCCGTGGAAAAACGGTTGAATTCGGGAACATGCAAACCAGCGGCGTTTCCATTTTGGTCCATGCCGTAATTTACTTTGGCCTCATCACTATCTTACTCCTTGCCATTGGCGTCCATATCTATGTCGGCTAATGTAGTTTTTACCTTCACTATTTGTAAGTTTGTAACAATCTCTCTCAGATCTTTATTAATCTCTCTCTTGCTTATAGAATAGTAGCAATTGATCTTCCATTTTCGATTTCTTAATTTGCTACTACCAGATTGTATCAATTGGGTGAACTGTTAATACTTAAAAGCATTATGCACTGCTTCTCTAAATTTACCTTAACTTGGTGCATCATTGTACACGATTATTAGATTCTCCAACTACAACAAGAGACACAGTGAAATCCCACAAGTGGAGTAGATTGTACACACACCTTACTACTACCTCTTGGGAGGTAGAGAGGCTGATTTTAAAAGACACTGTCTCAAGTACAACAAATTCAAGTACAAAGAAGAAGAAAATATCATAGAAAACATAGCAACATTGAAACACAATAAACAATTGGCATATATTTTTTTTAAGACTTCGTATGGAATAATGGTCCTGCTTCAAGTACTAAGATTTAAAAAAATTGAACTAGTATTAGAAACGGATCTAGGATTTGAAGTTTATGAGTTCTTACAATGCGCTCAAGTTAATGTAAAGTAATAACTGGATTCACAATCAATTATTTATAAATATTTTGTGAATTTTGTAATACAAATATAAGTATGAAATAAAGTTACTGGGTTGCCAGGAACCCATACTTAGGCTAGATCCACCCCTCTAGTATCCATCCAACAATCCGAATTGTGGAAAGTATTAAATCTCATTCATCCATAAGTATTTAAGAATTGTATGCTTTGCTGAATATTGTATAGTTCCTGAGTTTGAAACATTAGACTATACATGAAGGAGAATGACTTGTGGTCAATTATAGATTTGTTTTCATTTTGCCACTGCTTGATGTTACCTCTGCCAATATGAGATATGCAAAGCATAGCTATGATAAATCTTCTCAACTGGAAATAAAGGATTGACATAGCTGGTCCAACTAATTTGAGATTGAAGAGTAGTTGATCGATTGTCACTGCTGAATATTGTTTGCCTTTAACTGACACTTCATTGTTCAATGGTCAAGCCATTCCATTTGGGTATCTCGACTCGTCTTGTTATTCACTTTTCCTTTTCTCCCTTGTTTGAATCTTCAATCTTATCATATACATCTGGAATTCTACTCTTGCCTAATAGAGAATGGGCATGACCCTTCCATGTTCTATCGTCCAACGGACAGGCTATTTTGAGTTCTATATTTAGGTTAGGTTGGATCAGTCGCATCTGACTCTGCTTGTAGTTTCAAGTTCACATGTCGTACTAGAAAACAGGGACATTTCCTGATGTTGCATTCTTTCTTCGAGGTGAAATGAAGAAAAGCTGAGGACAGGTTGAAGAAAAGTAATGAAACCCGCAATAGCTACTAACTCCCCTTTTACTTCCTCATACAACATGTTTGTCTGAATACTAGCAGCAGGCCTCCCATGAGTCCGTTCTCATGGGGATTGCCGTGTGATACCTGCATGCTAATATTCTATATGCCTCAGTACCTTTAGCACCATTCACTAATATATCATGTCCTTTTAAGTTGAACTACTCTCACTTCTCGAGTTAATTTTATGTATGGTCACCAACCTCAATATAATAGATAAATGCAAAGCCTTTTATTTTCACATTGAAGTATTTGAATTGCTCAAAATATTACAAATGACCAGGAGGTCAAATATACAGAATCAGGTTATGATAAGTCACTTGCAATAGCATTTTTGACTACCTATAATTTAAACATAAGTTAATTGCAAAGCATTTCTAATTCCGTCACTCTCCCTCCTTCCTTCTCTCTCACACAGACAACTCTAAAAATTGAAATGGTGATACTCGCTCGAATTTCTAAAAGATCCTTAGAAACTACACTCTCCTCTCAGACCCACCACCATCATCAGCAGAACCTCCTCTGTGGGCTGCTGGAACAGTTGCTCATCTGTGGGCTGCTGGAAATAATTGCTCAGGCAATAAGGAAATCTATGGATCGAGTGAAGTGGGACGATAGAGAGCAAAGTAGATCACTGCTCTTGATCAGTGGGCCCCAAAGGTGGCATCAAAGCTTGTGTGGTGCCAAATGTAGTCTTTCATGTTAGCAATACTAGTTTGTAGACTTTATTATTGACCTTGAACACAAGCTTTACCAGCCAACTGGTTTGACCTTTGAAACTTTCTTCTCATACTCAGTGTTCGTCGTTTCAGGCATACTCCTGTTAGCTCTTCACGCATTTGGCTAACACGGAAAATCATACCTTTTTTATTTGGTGTTTTGACCGGTGTGATCGGAGTGTTAGCTATATTTCTATTAACCAGTAAAAGAGTAGTGTCAGAAATGAGCTTATTGTGCTGCGTCTACTCTGTTTTATGTATCTTTGCTGATCAAATGTTGTTCTCTTGGCTAGTTCTTTATCGCAGTATAATTTGGGCATAAACAACTCATGCCTTCTTGTTCTTGAATGACAAAGGAAGTCTTCATAACCTTTTGTTGATGCTGATTTTGAGGCGACTAAAATTCACTCACTTATCAAAGAAAAAAAAAGAAACTCCTAATCTTTGATTCGTTCGATTTCTTCTGGAGTTCAACTCGGAATTCCAATACAGATGTGTCGGGATTATGAAATAGTGGCGGAGTCAGAATTTTTACTAAGAGATTCAAATATGAAAAAGTAGGGTTCGGATGAACCCCTTTGCTTCCACCTAGCTTCTGCCCTTGTTATGAAATGGAACAAGTTAATGAGGTTCCTTGTTCTGCTGGTTTATCAATTATGTGTACAGAAAATGTCGAGAAGGAAGTATAGTAAAATGATCCTTAACCTCTCGATATATAATAAAACTACTGCAAATTCAAATTTGTTTCTCATATTTTTCTCCATTGTAAAATTATCATTACTTTAACATTGTTTTCCGCTACCACTATATAATGCATTGGTCCATTATCATTTTAAATTTTGTGTCTACTCAAATATCATCATATAAAACTCAATAGAGAAGATTTAAAATCGAAAAGATGTAGTACAATTTTCGTTTGGAAGAGAATCATGAGATCTCATGCTCAAATTCCAGTAGAGACAAAAAATATTAGGCGATTTCTTTTCTTTTGTCCCAACCTTAGTGGATAGAGTTATCTTATACTTGTTGGTGGTGTGAGGTGATAAATATTTCGTGAAATTAGTCATGATACGTGAAAGTTTATCTGAACACTATTGATAATATTTTTTTTTTGTTTATGAGCCTATGAGGTGTATGATACGATACAAAAATGAATTAGACTCAATATGGTCTCAAATGCCATCCTTTTCGTGAGATTTTCCAATTTTCTTTCAGTTGGATCATGGATATGAGTGCACCAAAGCGTTGATGGAGTTAGGTGTATGTATATGCCTCTTTTTTTTTTGTGTAAAAGGACTCGAGAATCATTAGCTTCTGTCCTTTTTATTGCCCCCAATTCGACCAACCAATAAGAAGGGGGGCAGAGGAAGCGAGTTGGTTATGGATTCTATTAAACTCAATAATTTTAGTTTAAATTTTATATTTGTTGTGAAAAATAACTTAAAAATTAAAATTTAAAATTTAAACATAATAAATTTAAAAATTCTGATTCCGCTTTTGCCGCTGGGGAATTCAAAAGGAATACTACCAACCAGAAAATGAATTTCAATAATTGTGTTCAAAACAGGCCATGCAATATACTTGCCATTATTATAGGCCGCACGAGCTAATAATTGTGAAGTTTTACGGCACTACTTAATGGGTCGTGAATTGTGATGTACAAAACGAGAGTTGGTTTTTGTATGTCAATTATATATATCTTTTTAGTTTTATGTTTTTTAGTAAGAAATTTTTAATTTTTCATATAAGAGATCTAAAAAAGAATTACTTTTCTTCTATTCAATTTATAAATGGTTAAGAAATCTCTTTTTGTTTCTTTTCTTTTAGAGGCCAATAGATCTCATTTCACCCGCCGTAAGTCACAGTTGGTTAAAACTTTATTTTGGACTACAAATGGTAATAATAATATATTATTATTTTAACCATAATAGTAATATTAATATATTTAAGCAATTCCAGGAATATTTCAAAAAATGAAAAATTTGTGAAGTAGAGTCGTAATATTGTATCCAAACTGTGTTTTTTTAGCATGATGTTTTTATTTTGGTTTGTACGCCACTTTGATCATAGGAGGGGAATTTCTGCTTGATATGCAATATATATATATGACATAATGATGATGAATATGGCAAGGATTATTAAAGAAAAACACATTTTTTTTTATAAAAATGGAAATTAGGTTAACAAATGATTGAAAAGAAATCTTTAGAAAATGCAATCTGAAAGAAACATAATTGAGTGAAAGGGACCTTAATTAGCTGTTTTTGTGTTATTTAGATGTTTATCATCAACCACTACCTATATATGTCGTGGAACACCATTAGCCAAAAGCCCAAAACCTAATTTATATCAAAATGTCCTAAATTATTATCTATAATCCCACCAACTTAACTACTTTTCTTTCATATATATATTACTCCATCTTTTTCTCCCTCCAAAACTAGGGTTTCCTCATTATACAACTACCATGGTCATGGCAGCCAATAGTATATTCTTGGTCTCTTCGTTTATTCGAAAGAGGGATGCAACACGAGTACTTCCTCATGGGATCATCCACCTTAGTATGTTATTTCTTTGAAAAGCTTCTATTAAGATAGGAAATTCTCCGATAAAGCTGCTAATATATATCAGGTGAACTCCTATATTCTTGTTCATGTTTGACTTCACAATTATGAAGAATTCGGTGCGATGTTATGGAATTGTGATGTTGGAATGGCTCAATCTAATAAAAGTTTCCAAACATTTTTGGTTATTTTAATTTGATTGAGCCGTGCCAATATCATATTTTCTTTGTACAAGAGTCTTGATGTATGCTTTTTAAAAAGTGCCCAAGTTTTGAAATATTCTTGTAGGTTAAAGTTTGATTGCAGATTTACTCATATTCCAAAAGTTTAGTGTGTGTTCAGAAAATGTTTTCTTAAAAAATATTTTTCGGAAAATAAGTGAGTTAACTTTTTTTTTTGTGTGTGTTTTCCGTAAAAAAATATTATTCTAAAAGTATTTGTAAATAATTTAGACAAACAATATGAAAGGTGGGGGATGTGGGGGTGGTGGGAATAGGGGCATAGGGCTGTAGGGGGTAGGGTGAAGATAAGGCATGCTGACGGGAGAACATAATCAAGGTGGAATGCTACTTGTAGAATATGTTTACGTTACCCTCATTTTTAAGGATCCTGTTTTCCTAGAAAAAACATTTTTCAAAATTTTGACCAAACAACATGAGAAAATCAGAAATTATTTTTCTCAATACCAAACACACCCTTAATGTCTTTCAATTTTTTTTCCAATTCTTTGTTAGTGGCGTTTACATAATTTGTATTGTAATCGTATATTAATATTTGAAAAGGTGAACAAATGAATAAAGTATTAGGAGTATAATGATGAGCAATTCCATTTTTCATATTTATACCAATATTTTCATTTTTCTCATTATACTCAATATTTCCATTTTTTTCATTGTCTATATAACATCATGACACTGCTTGGAACAAGGTATATCCCTCCTAGACTTCTGCTTATGAGATATTTGAAAGGAAGAATCTTTTTTTCCCTTTTTTTAGGGTCTTGATTTTGGCCAAATTTGCCAACTTGTTCTTCTTGGATCATATATAAAGATGGTATATTTTTTTGTTTTTTCTTCAATGTCATTGATTATATTCCTAATTAGGTATCTATCAAACTGTCAAATATGTCATATCTCTCATGGTACCAAGTCAGTAGTTTGGTGAATAAATAATTTTTTATGTATATTCATATGTATAGAATCGAATATTTTTATTCCAGACAGAATGACATGATTAATAATTGGAAGAAGACTGAAATGAGAATTTGAGAAAAATATTTAAGCTATATGAACTTTGTAAAAATATTTTATTTAAAAAAAAAAAAAGCATTTCAGATGCTAATATTCGAATGGATTTCCTTTTTTTTTAAATAAATAAATAAAACAGATTCTGCTATCCTTTAAAGAGTATAAATAAATAAACATCTAATAGCTAGGATGCAATTCCTTCTCTTTTTTTTTTTAATTTTCTTTTTTGATGGTGTAGGTTGTAGCTAGATAATTAAAAAATTGCCTCATATCTTTGAACTTTTTGATAAATCTATCTCAAGAAGAAGTCACATTTTAATAAATATATTAATTTTATCCTTAGAGTTTTTTTTTTT
>NC_064289.1:6123972-6271029 GCF_019186545.1 Solanum stenotomum | reverse complement strand
GGACTTGGGAGCTCTTGTGAAATGTTTCAATCATCGAACTCTAAGTATATATGAGTATATATTTGTGTATAAGCATTTTATATATATTTCTATACACTTGTGTATATGATGGAACATATTATGTATAATGTTTTCCTCCCATGTACAATATAGTATAATATTATATTAGGCTACGTGACGTAATATTTTGTGTTGTATATTTTTTAAAATTTGGTGGAGATTTGTTCATAGAACCAATTACAACAAAATTCACAATCCGATGGATTTGCAGTTTTCTAGTTTATTTTTCGGTAAAATATATCCACATCGAATATTTATATCTTAGATGTATCAGACATGATATGTGTTTGTACTCCATTTCTTTCACTATAAAACTATGATAAATTATATATTTTCACCTTGTTAAATTACTTAATTATGATAAATAAATATAGTTTGATATAAATATTTGACGGGTTTTTCCAATTTTATTTTTTTCCTTGAAAAATTATCTTAAGCATTGGTTGTGTCAAAATGTTAGAACAGATGAAATTATAGGTCGTTAGAATTATTTGTTGATTAGTAGGCAATCGAACACTGTCTTAATATTAGCCTAGTTAGGTAGTTTTTGACTTTTGATATTAATTATCATATGTTTGTTTACTATATTTAGGTGATTGTGCCTTATTGTTGATTTTACGATTCCTTGTTTGTATGCTCACATTGCTTTCCTACGAGTTATCATGTTTTTCTTCACTGTTGTTTTTTATTTCTATTACTACTTTGATTTGCTTCACTTGAGCCGAACCTCCAAAAAGTAGAGGAAAAATTTACATACACTCTATCCTCTCGAGATTCCATTTCGTAGAATTTCACTGCACTGGGTATGTTAGTGTAAAATCTTGACCATTTTAAGTTCAATGCTATCTTTCAGCAGTACAAATATTAAATAAAATATTGAATAACTTTGTTCAAGTGAACATGTGAAAAAAATATCATGTTGTTTAGTTGAGTATTTTCTTTAATACAGTTATAATTTTAGGGTTCAAATCAACTTGTGCATCTCTCGTTGGGTAACCTTGTCCATCAAAATTGGAGAAACGAAAATAAATCACCTTGTGTACTACTCTTTAGTTGAGTAATTTATTTACTCGTGTGTTTGGTATGAAGGAAAATGTTTTTCATGGAAAATGTTTTCCTAGAAAATGTTTTTCTGGAAAACAAGTTGATTTTTGACTTATTTTCTCATGTTTGGTTGGTGAGTAGAAAATATTTTCCGGAAAAGATTTTTAGTGTTTGATTTATGAATGAAAAATATTTTTGAGAAATATCTTTTATTTTTACTAGAGTAAAAAATAATTTTTGAAATTGATAATAGTTTTTAAAAACAAACTTGAATTTTTTTTGGGGGGTGGGAGGTGGTAGGGAGTGGGTGAAGGGGGGGGGGGNTGGGATAGGGGGTTGGTTGGAGGTGGTTTGAGGGTAGGGACAAAATAAATTAATTTTTTCAACAAAAAAATAATTGTAATTTGAAGTTGGAAGAGAGTTTTGGAAAATGTT
This sequence comes from Solanum stenotomum, assembly GCF_019186545.1. Classification (NCBI taxonomy): domain Eukaryota; kingdom Viridiplantae; phylum Streptophyta; class Magnoliopsida; order Solanales; family Solanaceae; genus Solanum; species Solanum stenotomum. Next base: position 6,269,490 of record NC_064289.1, on the reverse strand, counting down.
TTCCTTAAGTTTAAAAGGGAAGTCATTTTCCTTAAATTTGAGGAAAATGAGTTGATTTGGAAAACATTTTCCAAAACATTTAGCCCAACCAAACATGAGAAAATTGGAAAACATTTTTCGAAAAATGTTTTCCTTCATACCAAACACAACCTTAAAGTCAACTTTTTTTTTTTAGAGTAACAATTATGAAAAACTTTTCAATGTGCAAAAGTTCATTTGTATTTTTAAAATCCAAGAGTGTTGTTCTATTCTCTAAAAGATACTAATCATGAAGCAATCATCAACAAAAAGGGCAAAAGGGAGAGTGATGGTCACAACTCACAACTTCACTTTGCACCACTTTTTAATATTTAAAAGTTACAATCCACCAAAAGATCTTCCCCTTCAAAAGAACAACAGCATTATTCATAACTCACACAGTTTTTAAATAATTTAATTTCTTTGGTTGCTAATAGCCTGTTGTGTACAAGTATTTCTGATAAAATATCATGATCATGTTGGAATAAGAAATAAACCAGTATATGATGTTTAACCAAAGTGCAATCAGATTAACACTCAAAAAGCTGAACTGAGTCATATCAGTGAGATAACATATGGTTAGTTGAGTAATTACATACTGAAAGTTCATCCATAGGTGACAAATCCACAAATAAGGTTAAGCATTAATAAAGAGAATTTTTACCACAAGTCACTGATTATCCTGATATGTCCTCTATTATTCCTTTGCCATCCGTGGCATCAAACAAGAAAAAGTTTTTAAGAGGATCACCTTTTNAGTAATTACATACTGAAAGTTCATCCATAGGTGACAAATCCACAAATAAGGTTAGCATTAATAAAGAGAATTTTTACCACAAGCCACTGATTATCCTGATATGTCCTCTATTATTCCTTTGCCATCCGTGGCATCAAACAAGAAAAAGTTTTTAAGAGGATCACCTTTTCCAGATATTGCTTTTATAACCTCCTATATGGATAGAAACAAAAGAAACACATAAGCGAAAAAGTCGAGAGGTGCCAATAGTATTTTTGAACAAGACAGCAGCATAATCACCTGTCCAAGGACTCCTCCTATAATGGCACAAACTGGAGGAAATTCAACTCTAGCTGCTAACAACCTTTGCAGGAGAGGAACCGGGATCTGAGATTCATTTATGCACTGCAAATCAAGAGGCAATTTCATTAAGGACTTGGAGGTAATGCATTACATTAATATATTTGTGCATATCGAACTCTGGAATATACCTGTGCCTCACAAAGTTCCTTCCTCAACTTCAGAACATTTGGAAGGTCATCTGCAGAAGTATCTTGAGGATTTCGCTTTTCAAGCACTTCAAACCTCTCTAGAACTGCAAAGAGTTACCAGTCCACAAGTCAAGGACAAGACACTTGAGTAAATTTACTGTTTCACTAAAGGTATGCATCAAAATGTACATTAGTGGGCTTCCTATTACTTTGTCACCATCATAATTTCAGTGAAAACCATCACCAAGATAGCTGCTTAATTATTTTTGGGGTCCAGGCTACCGAAGAATGGAATATTACCTAGATCGCTACCACTCAACTATAATCACAACAGATAATAGAACTTTTGTAATTTCAGAAGGCCACATCTATCATACGTGAGGAAGAACACAAAAATCATAATTCTGGAAAGCACGCTGTCATATTCTCATTGGTAATTGATGCTTTTTTTGCAGCAAATTATTAGAATTTGAACACCAGAAATAGGCAGTTATCTTGTAATATGAGCTTGTAGATTAGAAGAATGGTGGTTGTGGGAAGGGGAAGACCAGGAAACAGTGCTGCACCCTCTCTAAAAGTGAGCGCATTGGTTCACGTTCTAAATCCCTAATATCAAAGTGGAAGCAAAGATCCTGAGAACTTAGACATGCCACGTAGTGATTGGGTCTGACTGCAACTCACTGATCTCTCTCCCTGTTCTTGTAACTACATAGCTGAAATTCACATTAACATTCATGCACCAGATAGCAAAAGTGGATTTATAGAGCATCTTTAAATCTGCATAAGAAATTACAACAACCGGAGAAATAGAGTACCTCTCATGGCAAAATATAGCTTTGACGTTCTCTTGGGTAGAGATCTCCAGGGGACTGCAATGGCTTCCTGCAGAAGAGTAGGTAAGGCAATTGCCATTGCCCATTTGAAATGAAAATCTTATGAAATACTCTGGATCACAGAAAACCTATTAACTTCAGGTTAAGAAACCATCACAATTTAGTAACTCCGGAAAGACCACCTATTTGTTCATTTACAGGGTACAGCATGAAGTCATAAATAAGCTCTACCAAGGATTGCCAAGCATTTGGTACTGAGTTTCCTCCACCCTTTTATCTGATTTTGAATGTTAAAGGAGATTACAAGAATAATTAGCATATGTTACATTGTTGTCTCTCTTTAAACCATATTATGCCTTTAAACCTCTACCTGTTCCAAGGAATTCCATACTAACTGGTCTATTATTTTTTGGGGATTGTGAGATCCTTTAAGATTTCAAATCTAGATGCAATCATTATGTCTACAGTTATGCCTGAACTGGCGTTGCAGGACTTCATCAGTGCTAATACTGGACATGGAAACGCGTTAAGGTGGATTATTTGATGTCTGGTGATGGTCGTGAAGAAAATGGAAGTGATGAAACACAATGCACCTTAGAACCCACCGAGCAGGTGTTGAGGTGTTCACCAATGGAACTGATAATGGAAATTGTAAGGATGTTGTCTCTAGGTCGAATCAATTCTATATCTAGGCAGATCGTTAGGAAATTCTTGTTACTTTGAAATGAGAAGGTTACAATCACCAAAAACTTCGCCCAACTCTATAGACAATCACATTGCAGCTACGTGTTGCCATTTAAAAGGTGCCAGATATGGGGACAAGCTTCAAAGCTGCCACATAAATGTTAGGATGTTAAGCAGATGGATATCATCTATCAAACTTTGAATAGTGTCGAAACAAGGTACTTAAAGGAAAAAAAAAGTAGTGCTAACACAAGATTTAAAGGGAAAATCATGTTTGAAAACATCATAGACATTAGGCAATGATATAAACCACCATGCAGCTGGACTGAAGCAAATTGATCTGTTTAGAAACAACATATAGAGATCCATACGGTTTCAACTATAAAATGTGAAACAATAAGTGGCTGCAATCACCTATTATTCATTAAGCATACATACGCTTTCCACTAAGCAGATATAGTTGCCATTAACTTAGGTGGAAAATCCCCCAAAGGGATAATGACTTCGACATATCTGATATTAGCTGAGACTGCAATCTTAAAATAAAAAATATGGATAAGAATATATAATCTCATCGATAGTTGAGTAACAGCACAACATCTAAACAGGACCATATTTTCTTTATTGATACTTCGATGCAGCATACCTCAAAACTCGGATACTGTAGTTGGCATTCAATTGTTTCTTCTTTCTTTTTCTGCAGAAGCATAAGAAGGGATTTAAGAGCTTCATCAGATCTAGCTATATGATAAGCAAGATATAGGCCCTCAAGATAAAAAGTACACCTATGTGTGGAAAGGACTAGATTGAACTGAAGAAAAGGGTCAAAAGAAGATAACTCAAGCTGTATAATCATTCAACATGGAGACGCTCTATCTGAGGATTAAATCCAACTGGACCAAAGGAGACCTAAAAAGAAATGAATATGGTTGTAACCTTGGAGTAGCTGTAATTCTGCAAGTCAACAAATATCTCACCGCATGAATCTCGGCATTCTACTGTATAAAATGCGACACGTCTTGGCAAATTGCGACACTTCACATTGACCGATTTCTGCATAGGGAGCATTATCAAAAGTAAAATCATAGAAAAAAAACTAGTATTTTCATTGGAAAAATCCTCTAATTTATTTTCAACAAGCAAGAAGAATGTCCATACTTTCGTCAGAAGCGAGCAACAACTGATGACAACAGCATCAAACTTCTGAAAGAATTCAACATCGAAGTTGGCCAGATCACCTAAAAATATAGCATATGAGACATAAGAAATGAAATCTTAAATGCTTCGACACAATCTGATTCTGACATTGGATAGATATAAGGTGCTTAACATGCACCTGACACTGCATATCTTGAAAACCATATAGAAAATATAGCTAAGAACTTGAGTCGGAAGTGAAATGTTAGGAACTTTCTTAATGCACCTTTTAACATGATTTGAGAGTATAAAAAGAGTTAACAGTCTGATAAGCGTAATATGCACAAATGCATAGCAGTTATATGTGTTAGGAAAAAAGAAAAATAAGTGGCAAATTAAGCTAGCTTAAGAAATCACTACCAGATCAAAGATCAACAAAAGCGGAAATGCACTGGTGTTTGATGAGCTAAGAGGAACTATGCAGGTTAAAGAGTTTGTAAATAAATTACAGTACAAACAGATCCCAACCTTTTTCAACAGAAACAGAAACCATAGGGTTGAAATCTTTCAGTGATTCACAACAAAGCTCAGCAAGTGATTTCCCATGGGTCACATTTTCATCAGGAGGAACTAAGAAATTAGCAGACAGTAGCTCTTCTGTTACAAGTCGATCATCATTTAGCGTCAAACTACCGACTCCGGCTAAGACAATGTTCTTGCAGAACTGGGAAAGAAAAAACAGAGAAGAAGTTAGTATAATCTGAAGTTCCTCATTTTTGAATTTAGCATCTGGAACTGAAAATATTATATTAAAACTTATCCTATCAAAGGGCCAAGAAGTATGATATACAGTTTATGCTTTGGACATAATCCAATTCCATCAATAACAAACGACTGAAAAGTTCTACTGATAAACAAGCATAGTAACTAATATGGCAATAAATATTTACTCCAAAAAGTGATTAACTGGTAGAATTGTACCTCAATAACAGTCCCTTTCAGTCCACTGACAAATATATGAGATTTGCTCAACCTGATACAAATAATAAGATAGTAGAATTTTTTATAAAAATGAAAGAACTAGATGGTCTACCAGATATCTATCTAAAATATTGTATATGTCATTCCCTTGAAGATAGAATACTGCTTTTAAAATTAAAAGTAAGTCATGGGATGAGCACACATTCCATTTTCCCTTCAAGTGAACCACAGGGACATGGGTGTCCCTCTTCCTTCATAACAAGTTATACTGGAATAAATTCTACACACGTTAAATGGGCATAAGTACAAGAATCAGATTCAGCTAATGAGTAGGAGTATGTTCAAATTTCAGTAGGCACTTGTAGTGTATTTTGGAGGATACAAGTACCATTGCAAAAGTCACGATCTTGACAGGGGTAGGCCAAGAACAAAGGAATCCATGTAATACAGAAATTTATACCTTTGCGCCTCACCTTAGTTTGAAGACATGTACACTAAACTATAGATGAGGCCAACCAGAAATCTGTCACTAAACAGAGAACTTATATGCAAGAGTGACCAATGTAGCAGTTAGCAAGTCTACTTGGTTTAACCAGTCTACCAATTAATGATTCCTCGATCACACACTAGTTACAATAGGCTATGTCAATCAACATACAAATCTTCAATTGGTATCATCTATATGGGTTCTTTACTTCCATTTTGCTACCAACTATAATAGAAGTATAGAACATAAAACCCTGTCTTCCTAAACATACAGAAAGCACTGTTTTGGGAAAAAAGAAGCATTCAGATTTGATGAAAATATTCAGCAGTATACAGAAAATCACCATCAGTTGGACTCGAACTAAAATGCACAGCTGATGTATTAAAAAGCCAACCAGAACTTTTGCAAACGAAGCATCAATATCTATTGAATCGCATCGATGGCACTACTGGGAGTTTCGCCTTTTGAAGCTTTAGTCACATAGAATGATTGAGCCATACCAAGTCAAAAAGACTTTGATGACTCAAGAAAGGAGTGTGATGGTATATAGAGATGATAAATAGGAAAGGCAAAAGCAGGGTTGGACCTGTGATGCCTTGCTCTACAACAATTTTAACCAAAATCCTACAGTCAAGGTAAAACTCAATGAGTTTTACTGTTTTCGAAACCTTCATAGAGTGTTGACTACTCTCCTTAGTCCTTAGCTTTGTGGGACAACTAGAACAAGAGAAAATAGAGACACTATGTTCACATCTCCTAATCCTCAATTTCTCATGATCCATCTATTAATTGTTTAACTTACACTCCACCAAGAAATTAACGAAATCACAAAACCGAGAAACACTTGCAGCATGCTAAAGTCTTTTTATAACCCCAATATCCTAACCTGAGAGCGGGTCACTCTTGCTAATTGTTTCCAATGCAGAGCCGGCGATGGCTTAATGAAGAAAAAGTAGAGATAGTACATGAATGGAGAACGAGGCATTGCGTTGTGAAGTGCAGTGAAACTAAATTTCAACTTGACCCACCCATGACCCGCCTCACTATAGAACAACACCATTCCTAGTGAAATCCCACAAGTGGGGTCTAGAGAGGGCAGAGTGTTCACAGATCTTACCTCCAGTAGAGAGGCTATTTCTGGAAGATCCTCAACTCGAGTATGGCAAATCAAAGTAGGAATGGAAGGGAAAACAACGACACATTTTTCAAAAATCAATTTCTCTCCTACCCCACCTAACACTGCTGGAGTATTCTCCTGTCTCACCCCATTAAGGCTTTACCTTGCCCTACCCCACCCCCAACCATGTCCTGCTCCACTGCCATTCCTAAGTGGAAGAGGAACGACCCACAACCTAATCATCATAAACAATCTTCAAATTACCTCATTTTGTGTTAGTTATCTTCCATCCTCAGTCTCAATCAATTATTCTTAAAAGTATTGTTAAATCTCCATAACTGGAGCTATTCTAGAACCTTCTATGGAGGAAAGCTAACAGAACAACAACAACAACAACATACCCAGTGAAATCCCACTAGGTGGGGTCTGGGGAGGGTAGAGTGTACGCAGACCTTGCCACTACCTCGTTGAGGTAGAGAGGCTGTTTCCGAAAGACCCTCAGCTCAAGTACAACAAATCCAAGTAAAATGAAGAGGGAAACAATGTATAAAGCATCAATAAAATAATGCGAGAAGTGAAACGCAGTAAACAACATAAAGCTATAGGTATCACAGACAAGAACTGCAAGTGCAAGGCTAGGACTACCACAAACGCTAACAACCCAAACCCTCGCAAGGAAAGCCAACGCGCTAACCCTACTAACCTACAACCTTAATACGCGACCTCCACTCCTTCCTATCTAGAGTCATGTCCTCGGTAATGTGAAGCTGAGCCAAGTCCTGTCTAATCACCTCTCCCCAATACTTCTTAGGCCTACCTCTACCCCTCTGCGTACCCTCTACAACCAGCCCCTCACACCTCCTCACAGGGGCGTCTGCGCACCGTCTCTTCACATGTCCAAACCATCGCAATCTCGCTTCCCTCAGTTTGTCCACCACAGAGGCCACTCCCACCTTCTCCCGGACAACCTCATTCCTAATCTTATCGCTCCTAGTGTGCCCACACATCCATCTCAACATCCTCATCTCCGCAACATGCATTTTTTGAACATGTAAGTGCTTGACTGGCNAATATATAAATGTGATAAAGGATATTTTTAATTTGTGAAGAACTTTCATAATTTCAGTAAACAAATTTTCGTAGGATAGGTGGATGAATCCCCACTTTGGAGTCGTCATTTAATCAATACACCCTTCATAATTTATTTTTATTTTTTTATTGTTGGTCTGACCTTGATAACCTCAGATATTTGCGTATGAAAGTGTTGTTCTCAGATATTTGCGTATGAAAGTATAGTGTTGTGAAGACCTAGCATCAAGCATTTTCGCCTAATGTTTAGTATGATTTGTAGTTTGAAATATTTTTTTAACCTAAATGCACGTAAAAATTGATTAACTTTCAGATAGGTGCATCTGAATTGAAAAGTGATAATTTATTTTTCGATTTTCACCAATTCAACACTCAAATATACTACGTGCAATTCAAATGAGTGCTTAGCTTTGCGACCATTGAGGAGAATTGAGTCGATTTTCCAGAACCAAATTTGATTAGACGATAAAACTTCAATTTTTCTCATACCCTTCTTACTACTATTTCACATGTTAGTAAAATATATTTAGTAACAGACTAACAGCCATTGACTATGCACATTTCAATTATTTGAGCAGGTTGCCCTTCTTCTGCATTAATAATTTAACAAGATATGATTTGGTGTAAACATTAGGTGCGAGTTAGTATTTTAACTACAAGTCCTTTGAAGTAATTACTTCAATTGTTTACTCGTTTCCAGACTGAATTTGACACCCATACGTATGGGGCTGAATGTAGAATATCTGCAAAATGAACCGTTCACTGGGAAAAAATGTGAACACTAAAGTGTGAGACATATTAGTGTTGATTGACTAGGAATGATGAAACTATACTTAAAAATAGCTGTAGACGCACAATTATTTATAAAAACAGTTGAGCACTAAATAATTTCATTCTATTTTTAACTTTGTTTTCTAATTTGATTGATTCCTTTTGATCTAGTTTTTTGCTCCATGATTCTCATATCCTTGGAGAAGGTGATTAAGCAAGAGCATTTGGTGCCATTGTCTTAATTCTGATTTGCACCATTCTGCTGCATTTTTCTCCTAGCAATGTAACCTCGGAGCCAAGGAGTAACATCCTCGTTGATCTTAATCATGATGAAGAAGATTACGCGGTAGATGATTATCAAGGAGAAGATGGCACTTAGATCCACCCATTTTGATCTGTTCACGTCAATCTGGAATATATGTTTTAGCGCGTATTCACCTGTGATCTTGGGAGGATGAGGACTGTGGTTATCAAATATCAACCCCTTCAAGTCATTTTTGTATTGCCCCTACAGAAACCACCAAATTAGAGTCAAAATAAGACTGGACGGATCTCAACAGATTTTCCATCAAAGGACTACTACATCTACATCCTCATCAAAGCACGAAATTGGTCTGAACATGCCAAGTTGGTGCCTATAAAGCATGTACTTTCGTATTTATAACTTATACATTGTAAAATCGTTTATGCTAATAGTGCATTACATTAACTGCTGAGGCTACTACTAATTCTTATGGACTGTTACGTGTAATTATCATTAGGCTCTGATGATCTACACATTTCCATTTTGAGTTTATAACAAGTAAAATCAGAAGCAAATTTTTACCTGTACAGCCCAAAAATCGAAAGTCAAGTAAGACACCGGATAACGCCAGACAGGTTTTGGTATGTCATAGGGGAGTCTGAAGAACCCAGAGACCAGCATAGATATTCCCTAACACAGAAAAATACACAATTTTTTAAGTGTAGAAAATGGTATGGATTATAACTTTGGATTCTAAGATAACCAAAAATTTCGTAGTATAATAAAATGGAAACAGATTAAGTTTACTACCAGAATGCCGGCCCCTATGATGATACCCATGAGGAAATTAGGGACAACACTAGCTATGGCCATCATCAGGCTCTCAACCGCCGTAATGCTGGCATAAAGGGCCAATACAAAGAACAAATAGTGTGAGAATCCTGAATGGAAGTGGACCATGAAGTAGCAGACAGTGCCAGAAAGAATTGCAATCAATATAAGGAACGGCATTGCAGATAACGTGTTGCTTATCACAAATACAATGACACCATAATGCCCATTCATCCTTTCCCTTTGAAAAACCTGTTTTGATTGACCAAATTATTAGATTTGTGTGGCAATGTATCATTTATATAGTTAAGGTAGCTTTTTCTAGAGTACTGTCATACAAAGTACGAACTTTCATATCCTCCACGAATGAAGGAAAACCTCCTATCGACATGAATGTCATAAATCCAAAGACGAAAGATGAACATGCAGCTCTTGCCTGCATAATGTCAATTTGATTAGTAGATAAAAAAAAGGCGTCTTCTTGTAGGAGACATTAATTACAAAGGAATCAAGTTTAAAATCCCATTAGGAGAAATAAGTTACCTGGATGGAATTATACTTGGTTCCCACATTAAAATAGATGGTTCCAAGGCAGACGGAGACCACTAAGTAGATCACAATCCTCAGCCAGTAATAGCCAAAGTCTCTAGACATATTAACAAACGAACGTTTGGTTAAGGTGTAGGACTGCATAAAGAAACTAGCCTGGCTTCCGTTAGAATCTAGCACTGTTCCTTTCTGTTACAAAAAAAGAAAAGAAAAGAAAAGAAAGATTACATTTGATGAGAGAAGAAATTAGACAGATGATGAACAAATCAAGATCAAGGTTTGGTACATTAAAACTTACAACTTTGGACAATTCTTCTACTGTTTCATTTGCTACGTAGCAGTACTGAGAATGACGATAGAAGTCAACAAGACTTCGAATTACTTCTGCTGTTGTTATCCTGTTTAGAGGATCATCATTGTACTGATTAAACTTATTAAAATAAGAACAGAATAAGTTAAATGAAGGAAGGTGAAGATCTTTATATCCCAAGCCATGCTAAATATAAACGGCAATTTATAGAAATCCATGTTACTGTTGCTTAAAGAAAGTACTACAGAGAGCGGAGATTTAGATATATGGACTCGTGACTATTTTATTGCACTTATCAAAACAAAAAACACATTACACATGGTCTGTAATGTGTATGCTTCAAGTGTTCCCAACTGTGGACAGAATATCATTACTTATTTAAAAAGCTATTCCCAAATCTAATGCAAACTTTTGGAGTTTGATTAGTAACAAGATGATCGTTAAAGACATACTTTGATCAACTCTCTTAGAGTGGCCTTAACTTTGTCAAAATCAGAGTTACTGCACCGGAGGAATGATCTGATGGATTTCTGAAAGAAGGACAAGGAAATCCTGCTTCGGCAAAGAACTGCAAACCAAAAACTAGATTTAACTCTAACTACCACATGATGAAAAAGGTATAAAATCCGGAGACAAATGATGGAGAATCTCGAGTAAGGGAGGTATCTCTTTCCTGGTTTGCTGCAGAAGCTTGACCAAAGTAAACTGTTTTGCCTCCGGAAAGCAAGTATAATCTGTCAAACAGCTCAAATACTTCAGAGCTTGGCTGGTGAATTGAGGCTATCACAGTCCGTCCATCTCTGGAAAGACAATGCAGTGTCTGTGTTACGAAGAACGCTGAGGCACTGTCACAAAATCCAGAAAATTTATGGTACTGTTCATCAATACTGTGCAGTTAACATTGTTAAATAAGTGATCTATTCTTAAGAACATTATCTACCTATCTAGTCCACTTGTTGGTTCATCAAGGAAGAGCAATTTAGGCCTCATTAGAATCGCAAGGGCAATACTAACCCTCCTCTTTTCTCCCCCACTTATACCGCGCAAGTGCCAATTTCCAATAAATGTATCAGCACAATCTTGTAAGCCCATTTGAGTAATGGTGCTCTCAACTAGTGTCCGTTTCTCCGATAATGGCATCCTATCAGGGAGACGCAATTGAGCTGAATAGTAAATCGTCTCCCGAACAGTTAGTGTTCCTATCAACGTATCATCTTGTGTTACATATGCCTGTATTGTAAATCAATTAAAATAACCTCACAAAATTCACCCAGAATAAAAAGGATATTGACAGCACAACACTTCTCACTTGTGTTGCAAATTATAGCCTTAGGACTACTTACTGCAGTTCCAAATGAGAGCTTAGCTTTGCGACCGTTGAGGAGAATTTTTCCAGAGAGGATAGCGTTAGAAGCAAGATGTCCAGAGAGAGCGTCGAGCAGCGTAGATTTACCAGCACCAGAAGGACCCATTAATGCAGTGAATGTTCCAGGTTCTGCATAACCAGTAAGTCCTTCTAATACATTTCTTGTATCTCCATTATTCAGAGTAACCATTACATTTACATCCTTCCAAGCAACATGAGCAGATACGACTATACCATTGGGGCTTTGTGGTTCGCTTGCTTCTTCAATCTCCACAATTGCAGAGGAGGACGAGAATGACGACGACGACAACGAGTTCCTCATCATCTATATACAATTATATTCTCCCTTTGGTTGTTTAATCAGTTGTCTTCTTCTTGAAGTGCATCTTACTTGTATTACTTCTGATGTTTATAAAGTTTGTTTGAAAAAAAAGAACTAGTTAGTTGGTCAGCTCTATACTGGAGTAATAAAGCTAGCAGGTCCCGAAATAAGTGTTGCTTTAACAAAAGAAAAAAATGTGCCAAAATTATTGTCACTTTAGAAATTCAGTATAAGAAATAGTGAAATTGTTTGCAACAATAGGGGTAACTTAATAAACTATACCTTCTATTCATTTTTTTCTCAATGGGCGTGAAATCATTTCACTGTAATGACCTAAATCCACACTTGTTTTGGAACAGATGAAGTAGCATATTGAAAATTAAAGCCTTTGAATATAAAATTTTTGAAGTGTTCGTTTGAGAGAATCTTATAGATCCTAAAGAAGGAAGCATGGAAATGCTGGGAATATTTATTTTTGGGAGAGTGAACGTGATATACAATATCCCTGCCAAGTTACCTCATTCTGCAATATTGTTAGTGATATTAGAGAAAAAATCAACTGAAATCAAGCAACAAATCATTGGTCAACTAGATTTTTTTGGATTACAACTAAGTAAATCACATTATATTTGTATTGGAATCAGAGATATGCATTCCTTAATATATCTTAATTTTAGGAATTGTATAAAATTTTCCACATTGACTGCAATTGTTTACATATATAATCCGTAGTAAAGGAAACTAAAATTTCTATTGTCAAAACTCGTATTATATGTATGAGGTCCAGCCCCTATCTTCACTTTTCTTTTGGCTGTGATTTGCACAGATTGCACTGGCACACATTCGTTGAAAATTGGCAACCGCTCAATTAATACAAGGGAGAAATATTGGCACATTTCATCATGTACACCAACATACAGAGGAAAGTATTAGAGAGCAGAGTGAGGTATATCATAGACTATATAAAAAAAGAAAATAGTCTGTGAAGAAAAAATAGAGTGTGAGTGATATTTTTATTGAGACGAGAAATCAAAAGAGGGGTTTTTTTTTTTTTGAGTGTGTAGTGGTATTTGTAGTATTTTACTCAAAGCCTACAAAGTGTAAAAATTCTTTCTATAGTGAATATGTGAATGCAACTTTACATGTGACTTATTAGAAGACGAATAAACAAATGATAGGCTTCTTTTTTTACTTTGTTTTCTAATTTGACTGATTCATTTTGATCTTGTTATTTGGTTCATGATTCTCCTATTCTTGGAGAAGGCGATTAAGCAAGAGCATATGGTGTCATTGTCTTAATTCTGATTTGCACCATTCTGCTGCATTTTTCTCCTAGCAATGTAGCCTCGGAGCCAAGGAGTAACATCCTCGTTGATCTTGATCATTATGAAGAAGATCACGCGATAGATGATTATCATGGAGAAGATGACACTTAGATCCACCCATTTTGATCTGTCCACATGAATCTGAAATGTTTGTTTTAGCGCATATTCACCTTTGATCTTGGGAAGATCAGGACTCTGGTTATCAAATACCAACCCCTTCAAGTGGTTTTTGTAATTGCCCTACATAAACCACCAAATTAAACTCAATGGATTCATATATCAAAATAAGACTGGACGGATCTTAACAGATTTTCCATCAAAGAACTACTACATGTCTACATAGATATCTACATCTGTCATCAAAGCACATAATTGGTCTGAACATGCCAAGTTGGTGCTTAATAACGCATTTCTCTTTCGTATGTTTTATCTTTAAGGCTACTAGCTAAGTCTACTTATTATGGACTGTTACGTGTAATTATCTTTAGGCTCTGGGGATGTTAACATTTCCATTGCGAGTTTATAATAGGTAAAATCTGGAGCAAATTTTTACCTGTATAGCCCAAAAATCAAAAGTCAAGTAAGACACCGGGTAACGCCAGACAGGTTTTGGGATGTCATGGGGAAGTCTGAAGAACCCAGAAACCACCATAGATATTCCCTAACACAGCAAACATACACAATTGTTAAGGGTAGAAAATGGTATGCATGCATTAATACTTTCGATTCTAAGATAAGCAGAAAATTTTGTAGTCTATAAAACAGAAACAGATAAAGTTTACTACCAGAATGCCAGCCCCTATGACGATACCCATGAGGAAATTAGGGACAACACTTGCTATGACCATCATCAGGCTCTCAACCGCTGTAATGCTGGCATAAAGGGCCAATACAAAGAACAAATAGTGAGAGAATCCTGGATGGAAGCGGACCATTAAGTAGCAGACGGTACCAGAAAGAGTTGCAATCAATATAAGGAACGGCATGGCAGATAATGTGTTGCTTATGACAAATGCAATGACACCATAATGCCCATTCATCCTTTCTCTTTGAAAAACCTGTTTTGATTGCAAAAATAGGACCAAATTATTCTAAATGTGTGGCAATGTATCATTATAGAATTAAGATAGCTTTTTCAAGAGTGTCATACAAAGTACGAACTTTCATATCCTCCACGAATGAAGGGAAACCTCCTATCGACATGAATGTCATAAATCCAAAGATGAAAGCTGCACATGCACCTCTTGCCTGCATAATGTCAATTTGATAAATAAAGCAAAAAATGTGTCTTCTTAAAAATCCCATTAGGAGAAACAAATTACCTGGATGGAATTATACGTGGTTCCCACATTAAAATAGATGGTTCCAACACAGACGGAGACCACTAAGTAGATCACAAGCCTCAGCCAGTAATAGCCAAAGTCTCTTGTCATATTAACAAACGAATGTTTGGTTAAGATGTAGGACTGCATAAAGAAACTAGCTTGGCTACCGTTAGAATCTAGCACTACTCCTTTCTGTCACAAAAAAAAAAGGGATCACATTTTATCAAAGAAGAAACCTCGACAGATGATGAAGAAATTAAGATCAAAGTTTGGTACATTAAAACTTACAACTTTGGACATTTCTTCTACTTGTTCATTTGCTAAGTAGCAATACTGAGAACGGCGGTAGAAGTCAACAAGACTTCGAATTGCTTCTACTGTTGTCATCTTGTTTAGAGGATCATCATTGTACTGATCAGACTAATTAAAATAAGAACAGAATAAGCAAAATGAAGGAAGGTGAAGATCTCTGTATCCTAAGCCATACTAAATGTTAATGTTGCTTAAAGAAAGGACTGTAGAAAGCGGAGACTTATATGGATCAGTGACTATTTTATTGCACTTATCAAAACAAAAACACATTGGCTGTAATGAGTAAGCTTCAAGTGTTCCCGACTGTGAACAGAGTAGCATTACTTATTTAAAAAGTTATTCCAAAATCTAGTGCAAGCTTTTGGAGTTTGATTAGTAACAAGATGATCTTAAAAGACATACTTTGATTGAGTCTGCTAGAGTTGTCTTAACTTTGTCGAAATCAGAGTTACTGCACCGGAGGAAATGATCTGATGGATTTCTGAAAGAGGGACAAGGAAATCCTGCTTCTGCAAAGAACTGCAAACCAAAAACTAGATTTAATTCTAACTACCACACGATGAAAAAGGTATAGGGTCCGGAGACGAAAATGATCCAATTTGACCATTGTATGTCTCTAACATGAGAAAATAGAATGATGGAGAGTCTTGAGTAAGGGAGGTATATCTTGCCTGGTTTGCTTCAGAAGCTTGACCAAAGTAAACTGTTTTTCCTCCAGAAAGCAAGTATAATCTGTCAAACAGCTCAAATACTTCACTGCTTGGCTGGTGAATTGAGGCTATCACAGTCCGCCCATCTCTGGACAGACAACGTAGCGTCTGTGTTACGAAGAATGCTGAAGCACTGTCACAAATCCAATAAGCTGATTTTATCTGATGTTGTTCCTTAATTAGGTAATTCAAAAACTTAACATTGTTAAACACAATTGAGTTATGACCTTAATTAAGAACATTTACCTGTCTAGTCCACTTGTTGGTTCATCGAGAAAGAGTAATCTAGGTCTCATAAGAATCTCAAGAGCAATACTAACTCTCCTCTTTTCTCCTCCACTAATACCGCGCAAGTGCCAATTTCCAATAAACGTATCAGCACAATCTTGTAAGCCCATATCAACAATGGTGTTCTCAACCACTGTACGTTTCTCCGATAATGGCATCCTATCAGGGAGACGTAATTGAGCCGAATAGTAAATCGTCTCCCGAACCGTTAGTGTTCCAATCAATGTATCATCTTGAGTTACATATGCCTGTAGTGTATATCAATTTGTTAGTTAATCAGGTGTCGTGCTGAAGCTAACAAATTAGGCCTTGAGAGATGATAGTGAGACTATAAAAGAGAAATATACCAAACATGGTTTAATCCATTGACCTACATCCACATGTGGAAATGAGCAATCCACTGTATAAAAGAGAGTACAAAAATCGAGAGAAATGACCTCATAAAACTTACTCAAGCAAAAGAGAGTGTCAGGGTAACCAATTGTGTCTAACTTTCCATTTCTGGAATAGTTACGGAATCTTCATGGATAGGATCAAACCTTATTCCATTGTGTTTACATGAGGTTCCTCTTTAAGAAAGTCTACAATAATGATTAGTTGATCCATGATTTATGTTTCATCTTTCCTTTGTTCGAGAAATATATCCATCAATTGTAATTCTTTCTTTTTTTTCTAGAAATCTTACATATTCTCCCCCTAAACTAGATTCTCAGAGTTCTTAGGACTATGTTGTGAATGCTAACAAGTGAAAAGGAAGGAGCCTCAATTTAAGAAGACCAAAACATTTTCAAAAAATCCAATTACGGTACGAAAATATAAGAGTAGAATTAACTAACTACTTACTGCAGTTCCAAATGAGAGCTTAGCTTTGCGACCATTGAGGAGAATTTTTCCAGAGAGGATTGCATTAGAAGCAAGACGTCCAGAAAGTGCGTCGAGCAGCGTAGATTTACCAGAACCAGAAGGACCCATTAATGAAGTGAATGTTCCAGGTTCTGCATAACCAGTAAGTCCTTCTAATACATTTCTTGTATCTCCATTATTCAGAGTAACCATTACATTAACATCCTTCCAAACCACATGAGCAGATACGACCATACCATTGTGTCCTTGTGGTTCACTTGCTTCATCAATCTCCATAATTACATCGTCATTCGACGATGTAATTACAGAGGACAACGATGAAGAGGAGTTCCTCATCGTCTATATATATACAATTAAATTCTTCCTTTGGTTGTTTAATCAAATGTCTTCTTCTGCTTGAATTCATCTTATACATGTAATACTTGTGGTGTGTATGAAGTATATTTGAAGAAAAGATTGCAGGTCAACTCTATACTGGAGTAATAAAGAAACAAATGAGGGGAGATAGTAAATTACTTCCGTCATTTCAATTTATTTGCTTTACTTTCATTTTTGTTGGACTTTGTATGTTTAGTTTAAAAAGATCAAAATTCAAAAGTATTTTTTACTTTGTTAAATTTCGTGCACAATCAAATCAGACAAATAAATTGAAACGGAGGAAGTAACAAATAGTACATTGAAAATTGAAGTGTTCTCGAGAGAATCTAATGAATCCTAATTAAGAAAGGAAGCATGGAAAAGCTGGGAACTTTTTTATTATTTATTTAGGAGTGAACGTGGTATACATAACCCTGCCCGATTGCCTCATTTGGCTGTACATAATCCTTTACTTAGTCATGTAAAAATTGGCAAGAATTTCAACTATGTGTGTCTGGATCTTTTTGGCAAAAAACAAAAGTATTCTTCAGATTTCAACAATCCAACACACCATTCAATATCTAAGTCAACTCCAAATAATCTCAATTCTCAAATTTGAAACATAAGTTACATATATCATAAAGAAAAATCTCAATCATCAATTTGTCAAAACAATTATAAACCTAACAATTTCATTTAACATTTTAATTTTTTTTTCCATATATGACTAATGCAAGTAAAAATTGCTTAGAATTTTAATCATGTATATCTGAAAATAAAACAAGTGTTTTTTTTTTTTCAAAATAGACCCCTTTATCTGAAACTAGGTAAATTGCCCGCGCTTCGAGCGGTAATGAACTACGTCAATAATCTACTTCTGAACATTTGATAATATAAGTGTTTTCGAGTGGGTACAACCCTACGATAAATTGTCAAGAATATTTTATCCAAAGATGAAATAAAATATTTTTTTAATCTTAAAACCAAAAAGATTTGATTCTTATGCATTTTGTTATTAATTCTTCATTTTACTATAATTATTCATCACTTAAGTCTTTAGAAAATATATGTAATTGTTTCATTGTCTATATTTGTATTTTTAAAAAGTGGTACAAACATTTTATTCATCAATTGTGAGAGTTTTTTTCCTATTCAAGGCGTCTACATACAGAATCTTAATATTATNTGTAGTTATTCATCACTTAAGTCTTTAGAAAAGATATGTAATTGTTTCATTGTCTATATTTGTATTTTAAAAAAGTGGTACAAACATTTTATTCATCAATTGCGAGAGTTTTTCTCCTATTCAAAGCCTCTACATACAGAATCTTAATATTATACATCTTATATAATTAGTTGTGCACTTGATAAGTTAATTAATATTTAAAAACACATCTCTTAGCTTGTTGTTCAATGAAATAATGTCGCTCAAATAATTTGGACTAAATGATGTCTTGGCAAGTCCCTTATTCAAAATCATTCGCAGTCGATGACACTACTTTGATAGCCAAAAGGCATATTTTGTTGTTTATGTTTCGATCAATATGGTTAAAACTTTATTTATTTTCGCGACTTTTAATCTAATGTTTATAAGGAGATAATTATTTCTTTAATATTTGATTAATATGGATTCATCCTACTTTGAGGGGTAATTCATTGACTCCAATCCAACATTTGAACCCCAAACTTTTGATTCAGGTTGAGTACAATACTTACCATCCCACTACATTCCTTTTATTTTTGGATGTCACCAATCGATTAAATGTCTCGATAAGATAGAGAGTTGAATAACTGAAACGCCAAGGTAGTGTGGAACCACCATAACTTCTGAACACTCAAATGTCCCTTCTTGGACATCCCATGGATCTTTTAGCCACTGAAAACTCTATAGAGATCAAAGTAATTTATTTTACTAGTTTAAGAATTGTAATCTACATGACACCAATAGTCTAATGATTACATCAAACTCTTGATTAACATATCTTTAATTCAACATAATGATCAAAAGCATAAACATAAACAACAATGTTTAAAACATGTACTAAAAACAACAATTAATAACATAAGCATAAATTAATGACTGTAAAAAACGTACCAAGATCTGTAACAATAGAATGAAACAAAAAGGAAAAAATTGAGTCCACTGAATGCACATTGTCCCCTTAAAGAAATTATTCCCCTCTAGTACCCGAGGTTTAAAGGAATAGATTCTCTCAGGATAGAACGATTATATTCACCAGTGTATTGATACAAAAACAATAGTGTCAGTGAGCCACTCAACAGGAGCAAAGTACACGAATACTTAATTGTGCAGAAGAAGAAGAAGTTCAGAATTTTCGTTGTTTTAAAATGAGAGAAAATTCCTCTATTTATAGACAACAAAGGGTAGTGTGAATAAATGTTTATTGTGCCTTATCGGAAAGGTCACAACTCTTTGGAAAAGTCGCAACCTTTCATAAAAGTCATAACTTTTCATAAAAGACGCAACTCTTCATAAAAGTCGCAACTCTTCGTAAAAGTCACAACTCTTCGTAAAAGTCGTTTTCATAAAAGTCACAATTTTTCATGAAAGGGAAGACTAATTTTGAAAATAAATAAATTAAAAGGCAATCCTGGTTGTGGTGGCGCCACGTAGGCGGGCCTATGGTGCCTTTTATATATGATACTAGTAGAATTACCCGCGCCTTGCGCGAAAATTTAATATCACGAAATTTATAAAATAATACTTAAAACCTATCAGTCATTAAAACCAAAACACTATGTTATCTTACATACAAGATTACGTGATAACGAACATTATTAATGTAAAGAAAAATGAAAATTATAACATTTTATCATTTATCCTTAATAACATTAGCATAAAGTAATGACTGTAAAAATACAGGATCAGTAACATAAGCAATGGTGTCAGTGAAGCACTCAACGGGAGCAAAATACACGAATATTAATTGTGCAGAAGAAGAAGAAGAAGTTCAGAATTTTCGTTATTTTAAAATGAGAGGAAATCCCTCTATTTAAAGACAACAAAGGGNAATGAAAATTATAACATTTTATCATTTATCCTTAATAACATTAGCATAAAGTAATAACTGTAAAAATACATACTAGGATCGGTAACATAAGAACTAGTGTCAGTGAGGCACTCAACGGGAGCAAAGTACACGAATATTAGTTGTGCAGAAGAAGAAGAAAAAGAAGAAGAAGTTCAGAATTTTCGTTATTTTAAAATGAGAGGAAATCCCTCTATTTATAGACAACAAAGGGTAGTGTGAACAAATGTTTATTGTGCCTTATTGGAAATGTCACAACTATTTGGAAAAGTTGCAACCCTTCGGGAAGGTCACAACCTTTCATAAAAGTCACAACTCTTCATTAAAGTCGCAAATTTTCATTAAAGTCTCAATTTTTCATAAAAATCACAACTTTTCATGAAAGGAAAGACTAATTTTGTAAATAAATAAATTAAAATTAAATTTTGATTTGTGATGGCGCCACGTAAGCGGGCATAAGGTTCTCATATATATATATATATATATATTGAGTACTAAATATTTATTATGCAAAATAAAACACAACGCCAATACCAATTAAATGGTGCTGCCAAAATAGGGCACCCCATGTCATTTTCAGGTGCACGTTACCCGTTTATTTTCCTGATTTGGGCAAGGACAGGTAAGAATGATGGAATAATGATAGGAGTGAGTGAGGAGGCCAATAGAACCAGCATGGACCACACCAATATTCAAAAAGTAGACAATTTAAAGAAAATATTGCTTATCCATTTTAATTTATGTGTCAGACTTGACACAAAATTAAAAAATAATTACAAATAATGTTTTAAATATTTATGATGTAAAATTATTATTTATTTATTTTTGGAACCTTCAGATAAGCCATAGTAGCTACAATAGTATAAATCCCACTATTTTTTAGGCCCACTAAAAGAAAAACTGTGCCACGAAAATTGGCAGATACGTGTGCCATACTTCAACTTGATTTCTTAAAGAAATTCAAAAAATCTACTAACGCGTTGGTCAGAATTTGGTCATCAACTTTACTTGAACCATGCTTATATTAGTACTTTATTCCCCAGAATTTCGTTTAACTAGTTAAACGGCGGTTTCCATAACAAGTGTAACCTATTTTCTCCTCTATTTCTCTCGAATCCTTTCTTCATCGTGTTGAAATTGGTCAAAAGAGTGAAAGGATCCGAAGATTTATGTAGCCAAAATGATGGATTTGTGATAAGCGAAGCTTGTTACTGGTAATTTTTGAGCTTGTTGGGCAAATTTTAGGAGAAAGAGAAGGATGTTGCTACTATTTATAGTGTTTGTTCTAGGAGCTTTAACGGTTATTGCAGTGGAAGCAGTGGGCGTGGTGTTTTTGATACGCTGGTTGAACCGTAGAGTTGCTCGTGAAGTGGATAAAGCAAAACCGGACGGGTCGCTATCGTCTACTGGGGATTTCGATTTCTCGTTGTACCTGAAGCAGGTATGTCCGTTTACTTAGCTTAATGTTTATGCTGTTCAATTTGACTGATTGATTTATAGGACAGCTAAATTAACTCGATTAAGTTATTCCTTTTGTAAAATTATGATTTGGAAATCTACATTAGAAGTATATTGGCAATTTTCCCATATCTAAGTAGTGAATAAGGGCATTTTGAAGTGTTGGTATGCAATTTAGGTTGAAATTTCGGGAGATGGAAAGTGCTGACATTTTGGAATAACGAGAGTTTATGTGATTCTTTGAGACCGTGTGTGTGTGTGCGCGTGGATATTGACCTATTGTAGTCTATTTGGGGACATTGATAGAATGTAATTTGAACATTTGAATGTAGAGATTAGATTAGATGTGTTTTGAGTCTGGTCTATGTAGAGTATTTTTTTTAATGTATTACACGAGACTTAAGGCTATTGATTTGCATCCGTAACCTTCAGTGTAAACTTGTTACATTGAATAAAAAATGTGTTCAGTTCAATAATTTCTACATAGTATTAGAACAGGTAGAAGTTTTGGTTTCAAGTCTCACCACTGCCCATTATTAAGGAAGGCAGTTCCACGTGCTTGGCCTAACAAGAGAATAGTGTGTTAAGCCATTGTTAAAAAATAGAAGTGTCAGGCTTTTTTATAACTGTGGTATCTGGGCTAACTTCTTTTTCAGCCTTTTTAGGATATTATTACCTTAAAAGATATTTTGTTTTTAAAATAATATAATGTTATAATAATATCTCATTAACACTGTATCTTTTTCATAATTTTGTTAAGAGATAAGTGTTCTCAGAGATAACTGATAATTGCTCACAAGCTCACATTGTGCATCAAATTTGTTTTTCAATTCAAGTTCCTTTCACATTTTCATAAATGGACTTGATCAGTTTCAACTTACTGTCTTGTTGCTTATGTTCTGCGTCTGCTTCCCAGGGGATAGTCTGGGTTCTAGAATCTGAAAGAATACCAAAGGCTCTTCCTGTGGACAAAGCCGTGACGCAGCAAAAAAGCAAGAAGGAGATCTTAGAGGTTACACCTACTCAGAAATTTGCCCAAATCAAGGATCATCATCTCGTACTAACAGAGGCAGATGGTTCCCATGTAGAAATTCCACTGAAAGGCTGCATAATAGCAGCTGTTTCAGCCTCAAGCTTGTCCACTAGAAAATGGTAAGTTTGGAAGTACTATTATATTTTGAAGT
This sequence comes from Solanum stenotomum, assembly GCF_019186545.1. Taxonomy (NCBI): domain Eukaryota; kingdom Viridiplantae; phylum Streptophyta; class Magnoliopsida; order Solanales; family Solanaceae; genus Solanum; species Solanum stenotomum. Next base: position 6,246,651 of record NC_064289.1, on the reverse strand, counting down.
GATTTTTGTTGAACTGCCAAACTGTATTTTTTTCTGGTCGTGTAAGTTGGTTTGAGTCGTCGGTTTCAAATATAAAATCATTGGCAAGATATGGCACTCCTAGTCCTCTTCTAACAATTTTATGAATATAGTTTTGGAGGCATCAGATCTGGAAAGAGCTATCTAGTCTCTAGCTGCAATTGAGTTATAGGCTATGTCCTTTGTCATGTGGTGCTGGTGGTATAAAAGTAGGGCAGACATAAATATGAGTACAAAGCATTCTTCTTAGTCAAGTCTGAATTGATCTGGTGGTTGAATGCTAGCTGAAGCACGCATATGTGCCTACATGTATTTTGTAGTTTCATAGAGTGGAAATAGGTTGATCATTTGCTGCTATGTTTAGCTAAAGTATTTTATTTTATTTTTGGATTTTCCATATATGAAGTTCAACTTCAATCCCTGGTTGAGATTTAGGGCATCTGCGGATTTTATCGTAAAATAAGCAAGCTAAAATTCTTTAAAAGAAGTATGCGGAAGTAGTTGAATTGTGTGCTATGTTCTAAATCTGTGTGCTGGATTGCTGGCAGCAGGAAAGCTAGAATAGATATAAAGATGAGCCAAAATATTCTTCTTAGTCTGAGTATGACATAATCTGGTTGTTGGAAGCTGGTTTCCATAAATTTGCCTACATGTATCTCTGTAGTGTCATTGGGTGAAAGTAGGTCACTTGCTGCTCGGTTTTAAAAGTATAAAATTTTCATTATAGTACTTGTCATTACTTTGATGTTCAAATTCTGGTTGTGTGATTTTGGGACAACTGCAGAGTTTTTTAAATAAGAAAGCTAAAATTAATTTTAGAAGAAGTAGACAAAAGATAAAACCCCAAATACCCATTTTCTCTATTATCAAGAAGTTGATGGATAAATTATTGCCGCTAAGGCAACTGTAAAACAGATCTCTCTTGGTGCCCATAATAGATTCTACTTTTCCTAGAAAATCTTGAATTAGGTTGAAGATGGAAGTCTGACTTGCATTATGCACCAAAATCAATGCTCTAATGGTTGATTCCTCTCACTCTCTCTTTTTTTGGTTGATGCACTTAATCTCCACCAACATTTGCTGTAACAAACACGAGCTAGAGGAAAAGAAAAAGTAGTAGCATAATTAGGTTTAAGATTCCTATTTGAGGGTAATGTTTTGTTTTTATACTTTTTTTGTTTATGGTAAGTAACTAAGTATCACTTGACACGTCATACATCATACTTTGCACGGCAAATTGAGATTACATGATACATTCATTGGCTGGCTGATTTAGTGAGGTACAATATCTAATGGTGCGCAATGTGGTATAATCTACCATGGTATTCAAGAAGATGACTAATGGAATTGAGATTTTCGGGACGAAGACTTGAGATTGAATTCTGTTCCTTGTGGTAGAAAATGATGAGTTAGTGTTTCAACATTTACTTTTTTGAAGAATTAACCTAAAGACCCATCCATCCAACCTCTTTAACTATAAATAACCGGCAGTTGTACAATATATGTATTTGTCATTTATTATGTGTAAAATCAGTGTGTTATCTATGTCTACCGGCTAGGAAAAGTAAACAGTAAATCCGCTCGGCTATTTGGATAAAGACCCCTACTTCTTTCCACCCACATTTTGAAATTCAACTGAAACTGGCATCGTCCTTGACTTCTTAAAAGTCTGACTTTATTGTTATTGCTCTTAATCAAATACCGGTGACTCATGTGACTGACCATAGGCTGCTTTCATTTGTTTAATGCATGGACTTCTGTGTATGATTTGGTAATGTTCCCGGAGAAATATATGCAGAAAGAGTAAAGTCTAATGGATTTCCCTGATATGTTGGGCTGCAAGAAAGTAGTCTTCTTACTTCTAGTTGAGTTTTACCTATACTCTTAATCAAACTTGGACAATCATTTTTTTCTGGACAATGTTGAATTTCGTTTTTCATAGGTGGTTGACCATGAGAGCAGATTAACTTTTAACTTTACTTGCTAGGCGTTGTCATATTCACCATAGATTGGTGGGTGTCAATTAGATCGTTAGCTCATTTGTGGTGCTTGTTCATTATATAAAGAAGCACTTTGTTGCTCACTTTGGAGCTAAAGGTAACATAATGGAACAATGCTATGCAATTTTCTGTACTTCTTTCTTTTTTGTCTTCCATTGCTTTTTGTCTAGGATTTAGATGTGACTTGCAACACCTGTGCAAGTCTCACTCTTTTTCTTTTGGCATAAAAAGTGAGTGAACCTCCTGACATATCCTGATTAGACTTTGTGCTATTATTACAATCTTTATCGTTCATGGTTGATACTGGAACTTGTGGGATCAAGAGCAAACCTCATTCTAATATTATAGCTTGATTTTGTTCCCTTCGTCTTTAGGACAAACTAGTTAAATTTTTTGTATAATATATGATATAGTATGACAAAAACTTTCATAATTACTAAATTGGACATATTCTGGAAAGAAGGAAAGATTTATATTAGTTTTGGTCAAAAAAAGTGTATATAAATGGAATTACGCCCAGGTGTATGAAATTTTTTTGTGATTCCCCTTCTCTCTTCAAAAAAGACCTAGCAAACCTCTTTCCAGGCAAGTGAAGCTTGAGTAGGTTACTTTGAGTGACCTTCATGGCGGTAATGAGTTTGGAAAGAAGGTCAAGGGTGATCAGTAGACAAAGACAAAGGAAGAGGAGAATGGAGATGACCTCTCTGCTGACCTGTGAACAGGCTTGCTTATACTGGCACCCAATGTGAAAAAACAGTTAATAATAGGTAAAAGCATCATATGACAGTTAATCAGTTTGGCTTTAATTGAAAATGGAGTTAAGACTTCCTGAGAGAAAAAGAGAAGTGTGAAAATAAGTCAATAACAGGTTAAAAACAAGTTACAGAAACACCTTTACAAAGGAAAACAATTTTCTACTAGTGTTACTGTACTTTAAGGGGTCGTTTGGTTTGAATACAAGTTATGATTCGATTAGTAATGATGGGATAAGTTATGCTAGGATTAGTTATGCTGAGATTTTTTATTGAGTGTTTGGTTTGTTGTATTCAAAATAAATGCATTGATAAATCCTAAGAACAAGTTGTTTGTTTACAAAAATACCCTTCACTTTATTTAGCTTTTTATATTTTCTTTGCAAGTTTTTGTTATTCATTCTTAAAAATAAAACTTCATCTTATTTAGCTTAAATATTTTTGTGTATGCATTCCCACGATGGTATAGTATGTATTTAAAAATAAAAATTCTTCTTGTTTAGCTTAAAAATATAATTCTCATCTTTAGTTTGTTAAAGTAAAAGAGGATTTATGAGAAATCAAAATGTAAATAAATATAAGTATTAGTTAAATAAATTCATAAATAAAAAATATATTTATATAGTGTAATTTTTTAATAGAAAAATATGAAGAATTATCGTAAAAATAAGGAGTAGTAAAGGTTGTGAATATTATTATATATAGTATATATTAAAAATAATGTAAATATACATGAATGTGAAAAACGATGTATAAAAAGGGATTAAAGGGATATCTTTGCCATTTTACCTTTATTCCGGAATAAATTATCCCGAGATTATTATATGGCTATACCCCAACCAAAGGGAAGGATAAGTTATCCCGATACTAATTATTAATCTCGGGTAAGCTATCCTGGACTTGCCAACCAATCAACAAATTAGGTGACATGATAATTTAATCACAGGACTATTTGGCGTTATCCTTCACACCAAACGACCCCTAAGTACTGTAAGAAGCCAGTAGAAAGCAATATATAAAGAATAAAATATGAAGTGAAATTTATCTAAAAATATAAGAAATAAGTTATTCCCTTACAAATATAAGTGGAACTTAACAATATATTATATAATTGAAATGGTCCATATTCTTTCAAGGGATCTGTGAAAGTTCGGAGTACAAAAATTCAGAATGCAAGAGGTAAACAATTCAGAAAAAAATTGACTTCTTTAAAGAAGGTAATATTATTTACTTTTTATGTAGAGAAGTTAATCTTCTTTTATTTAGCACACGGTTAAGTAAGTGGCTTGTCTAATTGTTTGGCAGAGAAGTAATAACAGTAACTTACAACTTCAATTGGTGTTATCTGCTGCAATCTTACAGGGCGAAAAGATATCCTATCAAAATAGAGTGCAGAGCATCAACTTCATATGAAGGAAGTAGAATACTGTACATTTATCTTGAGACATGTTGGGAGAAAGAAGCATGGTGCAAATCCCTTCGTCTTGCTTCCTGCGAGGACCAAGTAAAACTTAAGTGGTTTGCCAAGTTGAATATAGAGTTTCAAAATTACCTGACGTCATTAAATGCAGGTTATCCTTCATTTATGAAACCGCATTCAAGTGTTAGTGCTGATTTAGGTGATAAGTCAAGTAAGTTTGATGGTTCCTCATCAAAAGTTCGGCAATTTCTGAAAAAGCTTGGCAAGAAAGCTTCTAAGAGTATTCCAGAAAATAAAGGAAGCAGCATTTCAACGTCAGATCATGAAGAAAGGAAGATAAGTGAGAGAGCTCAATCCTTACAAGACCTTGCTTTTGCTGGTGGAGGTGTCAAGTTGGCTCCAACACGAAAACCTCTTGATTTTTCTACTAAGGACGTTGTAGTGCCTTCATCTACATCAACATCTGCTGGATCAGGAAGCCGGAGTCAAATGTCTGTTACTTCTGATGCAGATTCTGATGAGAGAATTTTTGGTGATGAAGGAACTCTTTGTTGGAACTTGTTGATATCCCGTTTGTTTTTTGATGCTAAAGGAAACGACCAGATGAAAACCTCTTTGCAAGCCAGGATTCAGGTTTGCAATCTCCTTTCTCTTTCCATTAGTATATGTTTCTTGATTTAAGCTTTTTGGTTACTGACATTATAATTTGCTCTAACTATTGCTTTTGAAGCAAATGGAACATCTTTTGCACTTAGTAGTGTAAGTGGAAAATTAGCAATTGAGTTTTGTCAACTGCAAGTGTTTGAGTAAGAAAGAGTTTGGTTCCATTATATTTATAACCTTTCAGTTTTAGAAATTGGGTCTGGAATGGTTGATTTTCTTCTCTTCCCCCAGTATAGTCCCACAAGTGGGGTCTGGGAGGGTAGAGTTACACTCTACCGTACCCCCTACCTTGGCAGGTAGAGAGATTGTTTTCAATAGACCCTCGGCTCAAGGAAAGCAAAAACACAATATTTATGGAGACATAAGCAGTAACAACAGCAGGATAGTAAGAAAGTAGAGGCATACGAGACAACAAGTAGTAATAGAAAACTAAGAATGAGAAATCCAGAAATAGCAAAATAATAGAAATACCGAAAATAATATGAATACTACTAGCAGGAGTTCCTTTGCAAGTTATAATGGCAGGATATTTGTTTAATGCTTTATTTGAAGCTTCATAGGTATGTATGTTTCATTGTGATATTTTATGCATCTTCCATTATTATATTAAACTAAAGAGAAATTTTCTTTGTCGAACTGACTTATGATTCTGTGTGCTCTTACTTGTAGAGAACGCTGTCAAATATACGAATTCCTAGCTACATAGGCGAAGTGACATGTACTTCTGTTAATATTGGTAACCTTCCTCCCTATATACGTGCAATGAGGGTTCTTCCCTCAGACATGAATGAGTTTTGGGCCTTCGAAATTGATCTTCAGTATTCTGGTGATGCAATCTTGGAGGTCGAGACGAGGGTAGCAGTTCAGGACCTTGATTTACCTGAAGGTGATGAACCAGAAACAGAATCCAGTGCTATTCATGATGCGAAATATGATTTACTAGAAGGGGTTGAGCAGTTTGGAAAACAAAAGCATTCTGAAGTGAACGTTGATAAGATGGACCAAACCAAGGAAGGTAATATTTCCTATGATGTTCTCAAAATTTTGGATTTTGCAATCAAAATATGTTAATTTGGTTGGGCATGCTTAATGTTTATTTGTGCAGTTATCTAAAGGGAATAGTCAACTATTTCTGAAAGAAAAACTATTTAGATGGCTTTCAAGGTGTATTAATTATGTGAATTTTCAGATGGGATGAGAAGCTCCCATAGCACACCAAATGTGTTGCCTCAAGTTTCTAAGTGGAAGTCTATCTTTAATTCTGTTGCCAAGCAGGTCTCACAGGTTGGTTACAACTATTTTTTTTAATATAATGGGCTGTTCGGTCTGTACAGATAGGGTGGAGGTGCTTATCTAATCCTTGTTTATGTACAGGGTAGAGCAGTTTAGTATCTCACAAGGCTCATAACCTTGATGTCAAGGGTTCAATTTCTGTCAACATCTAGTTTAGTATCTTGCCACAAGGGTTTTCTCTTCCAAACTAATTTTTCTAAAAAGAAAGAATGCAACAAAATGGTTATAGTTATGACAACCCAAGAGCCAAAAGTACAAAAAATCCCTTAATAGTCCTCCAAAGGAAATGAGCTAAAGAAGAGTTCTTGTCGCAGGATCCCTTGGATTCAAAGAGCTTAATTGGCCTTGGCTTTCCTTGTTTAATTCCCTCATAGTCCTCAAGGCTTAAAGTCATGATACATGATCCTTTGAGCTAAATCTTGGAGATCTTGTAATTTCTTAGCTTGATTCCTTGTAAATGGTCTACTTGGGTGATTCACTTCTCTTGGGTTAGTCAAAATCTACAGGTTAACCTATGTTTATGCAACTTACATCCTAGAATACTTTTGTGTAAAATACAGCAAAACTTCAGCAGTTCTTCTGACGTTGACTTGAAATGACCTCTTTATTAGTTACAGAGAAGGAACTATAGTTGATGTCATTAAGTTGACCTTAGTATCCGTTAGTTTACAACAATAGATAACGACAGGTAAGACAAGGATGCCCTGAGGAGAACATGGTATGAGTTATGGTTGAGCAATGGATTCTGAATGATAAAGGATTTACGCGTTATACAATCATGAGAACTTCTGATATGGCAGCATTCTGCTACTGCATGTATTACTCAGACGATTAGTGATTTAATCATATTGTGCCTGACGAAAGCTTTTGAATTTATTGGTGCATGTACTGAAGAAACATAGTGTCTTATTCTTCCTGTACTGTAACAAATTGTGGAAGAAGCTCTTTTGCATTCTTAGCATTGGATCTTTAAACTCTTCAGGTATCACTCTCTCTGGGGATTAGGATCGCATCCATTCAAGGAACTATGAGGCTCTACATAAAGCCACCACCTTCAGATCAAATATGGTTCGGATTCACATCGATGCCCGATATAGATATCCACTTGGACTCTTCCGTTGGGGAGCATAAGATCTCAAGTGGGCATCTCTCTTTGTTCCTAATCAATCGGTTCAAGGTCAGATTGATAATTTCTGTACTACAATTTGATTATGTGTCTATACATCTCTTCTTCTCATTAAGCCCTTTACATGGACTTAATCATGATTTAAATTTTTTATCATTGGGGTGATTAATATTGAAATATGTTTACCTTTAACAGTTCTAACAATTTGCTAGCTTAAATCCATTTTCAGTAGGTCAAGGTTTCTAGTGATTATTGTGAGAGACTGACAGCAGTGGGTTAACAGACTGGCGTGGTATCTTCTTGAACAAAAATTTCTAGAATATTGAGTCTTAAATATCAAATAATGGGAAACAGCACTTAGAATAGAGCCGTTTCCATATAAAATCCCAATTCTTTACAATTAGGTCTCAATCCCCAGACAAGTTGGTGCCAAGAGTACCTTTCCTAAAATAATCTAACCACTTATCTGTATAAGTGGATATTTCCTACAAAAAAGGGCCAAAACTACCCCTGAAGTATTAGAATTGGTATAAAAATACCTTCTATCTTCCTATTTGACTAAATTTGCGCTCACCACTATTATTTTGGCTCTTTTCTGCCCTAATAACTAATGGTCCATGCCCTATTAAAAAAATCTGTAGTTGTTTAATATGTGGTGTCACCTGATTGGCCTAATTTTGGGTCCCATAGTAAAAGAAATTTTAAAAAAGTGGTCTCTCTCTCTCTACTCACCATTGTCATCCATCCCCCTCTGGCCCACTTCTCCTCTCTTCCATTTTAGTCTTCTTCCTATAAGAGAACTCGTGCGTGTGCCAAAGAAAATAAAGGGAAAAGATGGTATTCGCGTTGATGGTATTCCTCAAGTGTACAAACTACTAAGTTTTTCTCAACTCAATCAGAAGTTCTATTCCTCATACAGTCCACATAGTGTTAAGAGGAGTAATAAGTCCCTTTAAATGATCGTAAATGGCCAGAAATGCAACGACATGTGAGTGTCCCATGCTCCATGTCTTCTTTTCCTTCTTCAAAAGGCTATGCTAAACATTGTTTTCTAGTACCCGACATCACCCACTCAAGTCTAAACCATCTCAGAATTTCTCATCACAAATAAGACGCTATCCAACAATGTAAAAGGAGGTAATTCACATCTTCCCCTGAGCCTTTACATGAAACAATAACTAATACAAGTAATCTTCTTCCTCCAAATTCTCCGACATCAAGATCATCCTCTCGCAGCCAGCCATGCAAAAAAACACATGTTTCTCAATACCCTAGGGATGCATTTCAAAATATGTGTGGAAAAGCTGATTAGAAGTTTTTCATAATAGGACACAACAGAAATGACGCCATTTCCCCCCTCCCCCATCTCTATGCATCATGACTATCCTGTGAAGTTCTTTGTTTGTGAAACAACTCTACCAAATTTTGAAATTCTTCAACCTCCCAGCCTTGCAGGTTCTTGTTTTTAGATCATTTCTTTTTGATAAGCTACTAATTTATTTGTACTTGTTTCATTCCCAACCACCAATGTCTCTGCTTCCTATGGATTGGTTTTATAACAATACGATGCTTGAATTTGATTCTACTTTAAATTCAACAGAGCAATGTATGCAACGTTTCCAATATATTGTTCTCTTTTTGTCATCCATCGGCTGAGATTTCCTTCAGAGGCTCAAGCTGATTCTTCATAACTAATGCAGGGTGCTATTCGTGAAACACTGGTACTTCCAAACTGTGAAAGTGTATCCATCCCATTCATGTTAGCGGAAAAGGATGACTGGGTCCCCCGACAAGTTGCCCCATTTTTATGGCTGAATCGAGAAGGTGCAGGAAATAATGCCAACAGACAAGAAGCATCCAGCTCCCAACCTGCGGATGCAACACGAGTCACTGAAGTTGATAGGGGAGGTACCAATGGTAATGCTGAAAGCAAAACTGAAATTCCAGGAAAAACAGGATGGAGTACTCAACAAAGCAAGTCATTGGATCCACATGCACTATTATCAGTTCCTACGCATAGTCCAGACACAGGAAGCACCTCTAGCAATGGTGGAAGCAATCAAGGGAAGACTAAAAAAGTTGGATGGTCTGCCCTGCAAAGCAAATCACTGGATCCACATGCGTCCCTATCAGTTCCTATAGCACAGCCTAGCACAAATAACCAGCCTTCGAAAGAATTGAGAGCACCGTTGTTGAAGCATGAGGAACAGCAAGAGGTTCATCTCAGAAGCACCGAGGAGAACATAGAAGGCAAGTCACCTTCTCGACAACTGTTACTACTTGATGAAAAAAATCAAATTACTGGAGAAGATGATTCAAAGTCTACAAGATTAGGGAGAAGGGCTAGGATGCTTGGTTTGGGGAAGAAAATGGGGGAGAAACTGGAAGAGAGGGCACGTCACATAGAAGAGAAGGGGAGAAATTTAGTTGAGAGAATGAGGGGACAACAGTGAAATAAAGGAACATTGTAAATTTTATAGTATCACCAATTCATTTATTTGCACAAGGCAAGTCCCCAGTGTATCTTGTTACTGGTTGATGGCGTTTCTTTTGTGCTTCACTGTCTTCGCTAACAAAATTCTCCAATGGTTCACATGTTTCAGTCTCACAGGTGCAGTAAAACTGACAACCTTGTTAAGTAAAAAAAATCAAATTTAAAGCTCTATGCTTAGCTTCCGTGGTCTGGTGGTTCATCTTTAGAGTTGCAAGTAAAAAATAGCTTACGTCGATTGTATAAACTGAAGTGATTATTCTTGTCATTTTACCATGTTATGCTGCTGAATTGAGAGATGTTCTCATTCGAGAACAACACTTGATGAGACCAGAGGTCCATGGTAGGAACGTAAATGGAAGATAAATATTTACTTTTGCAGAACACAATCAACAACCATCGGAACACAACAATCAAACAACTATACGCAAACTTCTTGTTCTGGCATAGTCATGGTAAATTAAAGAAGAGCGTATAGAGAACACTAGGAACCCTGATATTAAAAATTGCCGGAGTGATATACTCTTTAAGCCTTAGAAAGCTTGATCCATTTAGAGAGATGGATATGCAAACCTGACAATTCAATACAATTCTTTAGTGCAAGAATCAGTCAGCTCTTACTTAGTGCTTAGATGAAAAATTGGACATATTTTCAGGTTATCAAACGGCACTAAGCTCTAAAAACCATCAGTAGAAATTTCAATAAACTGAATCTAAAGTTTCGAACATACATGAGAAACTAACATGCGACTACTTAAAAGAAACACTGCTCTTACTTGTGATTGATTAAAGTAAACCCTCCAAACAAGAACATGGTAATACAATTATGGAATGAAGGCAGAAATATGAAGGCGGAAATAGATACGACCACAACAAAAATTCGCTTTTCCACTCTTTCAAAACAAAAGCACTTCCAGATTCTCCAAAGAAACACTGCTCTAGCAATGATTAAATAATTCAGTACATCCACGAAGTCAAAATCCTTTTTAACTGTGCCATTAAAAAACCATCTATTGTAGAACTCGGAATATCTAATCTTTATCCAAAAAAGGATGAAGAGCTTAAAGGAAAAAGGCTCATTCCCAGCCTGTAGCACCAGAAGTGGGGGGAACATCTGGTACTGCTAGAGGAACTGGTGCAGGGGGGGCTGCTGCGTCCCATCCGCCATCAGCTGCTGAAATTCCTCCCGGAAACAAAAAGGCAAGATTATTAGTGCCAACAAATTTAGGAATAAGAATTAACTTAAAATCACCAAATGCTTACAGAGGCTCACAATTATAGCACGGGGAAAAAAAAAAAAGAGAAGCAAAAGACTATCAGCTAAAATGATCTCAAGAGCAATGAAGTTTCAGTTGGGGTTGAAATTTTTTAGCAGACAATACCAGGAACCAATTTCACAAAATAACAAACTAACCTCCATCTCCAGCCCAACCACCACCTACTGGAGGTGCTGCAGCATCTGCAGTCCATTGCGCCTCAGGGATTTGGCTACTAGTCCAGTCACCACCAAGGGCAGCACTAGCAGAGTAGTCTGCATAATCTGCAATAGCTGGCGCTTCCTCTTCTTGCTCCTTTGCCTCTTCAGGCTCTCTGTAAAAGAAGAGATCAACCTGCAAAAATAGAAATAAACAGATGCAAATGAAAAACCTATATTCAGTGACTGCAAAAGAAGGCATTAAATCATCTATTAAATTTCAGAAGAGCACACAACCACCAGCAGCAGAATGTAACAATGGAGTTGGAGCTATACAAAATAAAATGAATAAAGATGGTCTTTACCATAACATCCCATTTAGGTCCTTGATTAATGGCCCCACGCATCTGGAGTACCATCCTTGCTAAGATCCAGAAAAGAACACCAATGCTGTGCTTTCCTTTGTTATTGGCAGGGATACCAATGTCGACATAGCGCATTGGAGAATCAGTGTCACAGAAAGCAATAGTTGGGATGTTCCCAAGTGCAGCTTCCTTGATTGGCTGCAAAGTATTCAAACAGGTTAGTTATCATTGGCAAGTTTAAAAAGAGAATATTAGTAGCAGGATAGTAAGTAAAACCTGATGGTCAGTTCTTGGATCAGTGAGAATCAAGAGTCGCGGCTCACTGTATGAGGTCTGAAGCTGATTGGTAAATGTTCCAGGGGTATGACGTCCAGCTATAGCATGTGCACCAGTATATTGGGCGAATTTCAAGACAGCTCTCTGTCCATATGGCCTGGCAGATTGAACAATGATGTCCTGAGGATTCTCAATAGCAACAATCACCCTGGCAGCCATTTGAAGCTTTTCCCATGTCTTTCCAAGGTTGATGATGTAGATACCTACGAATATAAATACTTAGGGTCAAATAAACAGAGAAACCAAAAACCACTAATGAAGATTCTGTTATGACACCATGAATTTGAAGTTGTATCTATAGTTGGCCCACATAGAGTAGTAGTAAAATGCACATCTAAGATAAATTTAATGGAAGTAAACAAAAAAGAGAGAGAATGACATGTTGCAGATAAAGAATTCCAACATGAGATAAAACGCTTAATGACTACGAATGCATATTATATATATGCAAGTCAAACAATGGAAAGATTATCTAGAAGAGAAACCAGCAATTACAAACAACATAATCTAAACACAATTTGACCAATACAGACACTCAACCTTAGAAAATTGAGAATACTTCAAAAATACTTAATTGCATTCAATGCATATTGTAAAGGTATTAGCTTGACTTGCCACAAGTTTGGTGAATTCCAATCTATCCACATGACTGGTGAATTAATTAATGTGCTTTAGAATAGTTGCAGTACATAAACTGTAAGAGTCATTACTGTTGTTTGCTTTATCAAACTTCTTGTTAAGTGCCAATATCTAATTGATATGAATCTAATAGTTTGATAAAGTGCACCTAGAAGACAGCTACTCATGAATCGGCTTAATCATAAAAATGTGCAAATCCTAACATGTAAAGAGAGCTAAATACGATTATCACAAAGAAGTCGTGGCGCCTCCAGCGACTAAAAATTCTAAACCTTTCCAGCTGTTACTTACATTTTTTTCTAAAACAAGTTCATGGATAACCAAATCGATACACCTAATGCCAACTTTACAATAGGCATCTACAAACTATTATGCATAAACCCGTACTACTTACAGCTAATAGACATAAGATATACTTTTAACATAACGAAAGAAACATAGAATCAAGGAAATGAGATAGATAATCAAGTTAAAGACTTTCATACCATCGTTACGGCGCTTGAAAGCGTATCGCTCCATTTGGAAGTCACAATTCTTAGTACCGAGGTGAACTTCAGCAGCCAACATCATCTGAATATCAGCTTCTTTAGTCGAAAGAGTCCTTACATCTTGCGTCGCCATGGTTGTTCTCTGTTTCTTTCCTTTCTGCTGCTAGGGTTTTTTCGGCTTGCGGCAGATCGAGATTCTCTCCTCACGAACGTATCTATAAAACCCTTTCTGGTACAGAGAAACTTAAATATAAAACCTTGCTTGTATTGGGCTGGGCTGGGCTTATGATGTTGGGCTTTATAGGCTGGGCTGATTAAGTTTCTCTTTTTGAAATCGTAAAACATTGATAGTTTAGCCACTTTGAACTGGTATTTAAAAGTTAACCGTTGTTTTGATAGGAAACTAACTACACCGCGAGATCGACCTTTAAGATTTAAAGTAAAAAATTATTGAATCGAGAGTTTTGTTCATGACACAAATAGGGTGGAAGTTTTCATGATCAACAAATTCGAGGAGATTTTTGTAAATTATTCATTGTTTGATACATAATCAAGAAGTTGTTTTTTTAATGCTGAATAAAATTTAGATAAAAATATTCTTAATTAAAATACGAAAAAAATCAACTACCATACGTTGAAGTTCAATTTTTTTACAAATGAAACTCTGATATATTATACTAAAGTTTTAAAACTTCATTTATATGAAATATGTGTGCTTGAGTTTTAACTAACTCTATCTCTTTGCTTGAGTTTTCAATTGTACTCTTTAGTACTGTTGTAGAATCAAACTTACTAATTAAGTTAGATTTTTAAAGTGTATGATCATCTTAATTAAAATTGCATTATTAAAAAACACTTTTTATTATTATTTAAAGTAATTATATTCTTAATATGTTTTTTACATGCAAATTTAAATATTTTTTTATAAGACAAATATGTACAACAAAATTTAACTTTCCTCCAAACTATTGTAACCAAATATGGTGGAGTATGCAAAGTAATAAGATTCTAGTTATAGTGTGTTAAATTGAGACGGAGGAATTAGGTAAATAACAATTGAGTTATTTGTCACTTTCATTATAAAAAAAGAAATAACTTAAAACATAGCTCTATTTATCAAAATGTACAAAATAATTATTGTAATTAATATTGAAAAAGCAATACCATAAATACAACCTACAAAGTAAAATTGCATAACACACTGCAGTAGGGATTTAAGAGTGATTAATAAAAATGTCATTTGATTTTTTTGTCATGGAATACGATTTATCTGAGAGAGAGGACAACACAAGGCAAAATGGAAATCTATACTATAAGCTCTTAATCAATATTCTTAGAGTTAGGCTTTTTGCAATGTAGTAATAAATTAGTTTCTTGCTTTGTATTCTGTATGATTAGAAAGATGGATGGATAGTATGAGAAGGAGTTAGTCCTAAAACTATGTTGATTTGTAATGATCCCTTTTGGTTATGAATGAAAATCTGTTAATCGGAAAAAAGTAGTAAATTAAATAGTTATATTTATATTATTTTGACTTAGAGTTCAAGTTTTATTTCTAATCATCTCAAACTCTGGATTATTCTGTAATATAATAATATTTGCTTTCAAACAAGATTCAATCCGTCAACTTGGGTAAATGATTAATTTGATTTGTCACTGTGTTTCTAAGTGATTTTTAATGATTCTTTTAGGTGTCAAATCTTAACGATTTAATCAATAACTAAACCGACTTTGATCAATAATCGATAAAGGAAAATTCTTAATAATTGTATAACAATTTAACATATCTACTATCTACAAACCTATAACCAATAAACTCCAAAATCAAACCGACTAATACACAAACTTATTAGGGACACCATAGCTTTGTTTTTGTTATTTAAAAGCTTGCACATTCACCCAGCTTAAATTAAACAAGTCGAAAATACATCAAAAAGAAGAGTCCAGGGACTCTAAAAAGGCAACAAAAAGACCCAAACATACAAAAACTTCCCAAACAAAACAAGTCCTCATAATAGAGCCCACAAATGTGGTTTTCAACACAAACTTCGCAATAGGTATATGATTCATTTGGTTTGTCTAATTTTCAATAGTTCTTTTGGGTGTCAAATCTTAACCGTTTTAAGATAACTCAACCGTTAAGCAAAATTCTTAATAATTCTATAAGAATTTAACATATCTAATATCTACAATCAATAACCAATAAACTCTAAAAACCGAATCAAACCAAACCGACTGATACAGAGCCAACATAGCCTTGTTTTGTTATTTAAAAGCTTACACATGTAACCAACTTAAATTAAACAAGTCGCAAATACATCAAAGAAGGGGCCAGGGACTCTAAGAAAGCAAACAAAAAGACCCAAACATACAAACTTCACAAACAAAACAAGTACTCATAATATTGCACACAAATGTGCTTTTTAAACATATTTAGTAATCTTCTGGAGCCAAAGGCTGATGATGAGTATGAACTGGAGCTTCATCATGAGCCTGTATGAGTCCAAACTCATAAATAATTCCAGCTATGGCTGCACCAATAAATGGGCCTAACCAATAGATCCAATGGTTCCTCCACCTCCAGCCCACTAAAGCAGGCCCAAATGCCCTTGCTGGGTTCATGGATGCTCCTTCAAAAGGCCCACCAACAAGGACATTAGCTCCAACAATGAAAGCAATGGCCAGAGGTGCTATAATCCCCAAACTACCCCTCTTTGGATCAATGGCTGTTGCATAAACAGTGTAGACCAACCCAAATGTCATCACTATTTCCATTACAAGTGCATTTCCATTGCCAACTCCTGGTGCTACCGCAAATCCCACTGGCCTCTGTATCCATAAGAAAATTGTTGTTCGTTGTAGTAAATAATTGAACTTGGAAAAAAAAAAAACGAAATAATTGTATAAAGTGAGGTATAACTCAAAAAAAAATCGAGTATTAGGATTGAAGTATTCCCCTTTTCAATTTATGTGAACTTACCAAGCCATCAGTAGCAAGCCTCAACAAGGCAGAGGCTACAACAGCACCTAGCAACTGACCAATCCAATAGTAGACAGCACGAAGGACGCTAACTCGGCCACCCACGANATTGTATGAAGTGAGGTATAACTGAAAAAAAAATCGAGTATTAGGATTGAAGTATTCCCCCTTTCAATTTATGTGAACTTACCAAGCCATCAGTAGCAAGCCTCAACAAGGCAGAGGCTACAACAGCACCTAGCAACTGACCAATCCAATAGTAGACAGCACGAAGGACGCTAACTCGGCCACCCACGAGAGCACCAAAGGTGACAGCCGGGTTAATATGACCGCCAGAGACGTTCATACTGGATGCTACCGCAGCAAAGAGCGAAAATGCATGCGCCAGTGCGATCGCCGTCAATCTCGACGCTCCTAAAGCTCTATCAGGGTACAACTTATCTGCACATACATTTAATTCACATGAATGATTAATTAATAACACTCTTTCCTTTTTTTGATACAGAATGTTTTGTGCATTGAACTATCATATAAAATGATGAAAATTTTGAAACATAGAAGTAATTAGGAGTTACCAAGGGCAAGAACAGATCCTTCTCCAGCAAAGACGAAAATGAAGGTAGAGAGGAACTCAGACAAGGTGGCACGCATAGAATCAGGGTGTGTAGCTTCATCCGCCCTGCCAAACTCATATCTCCGTGGCTGCATAATTGTATGTTTTTTTCCTTTTTTCCTAAAACACACCGCTTAAAGATAGAGGTGAAGAAAAACGAGGCTATTAGAGAACGATATGATCGAGGGGTGTTTATATATAGAATATGGGTTCCAGTAAGATACTAGTAATAAATTGGACACCTGGGAAAAACACTGCATGAATAGTGACACGTATACTACATGCATTACGTTGTCTCTTTCGATCCAATCAACAACCTCTTTATCTGACTTCACCTGCTAAAACTCTAACGTAACTAAACTAAACGACAATACTCTACTCTAGCTACAAAACCATCCTATTATATATCTTTAGCATAAAATAAGTTGACATCAATTGATATTTATATCGAATTTTGAGCATGTATCATATGTGACATAATAATTCGTATGAGCTATACTCAAACTGATTAATATATGCACATGTATATATAATTATTTATTTAATTTTATATGAGTTAAATGACCACTTATATACATCTAAAATTAAAAAATATAAATGTTGTATAAGATTAAATTACAAGACATGTGTATATGTTATGCCTTCGTCCTTCAGGGTTAAGTCTTCATTCACATTAGTATGAACAATACTCGATAAAAGTTCCTTTTTATGATGATGGTTTGAATCTTCGATTGTATAATTAGATACATGTTACAGTATCATATGATTTCCTATTAGCACAAATTATTAAAATCGAAGAAACGTACACTACAAATAATGTTGATAACATAATATAAAGCAAGCTGTACAATGAATTGGCTGTACTTAATTAGTCATAAATCAACGTTTTTAGATCAAATGATCCTTCAAATTAATTGATCATGTAACTCTCATTCTGGGTAATTTCCAGAGTTCAATTTGTAAGCTGATGATCAATGGAATTGAACCTAAAAATCTGTTGCGTGAAAATAAACATATGTGAATGAGACCTGTGAGGTGGGTAATAGTGAGAATCAAATTTTGTGCAAAACAATAATAACTCACATCTCAACTATGTAAAATTACAACATACAGTTTGTGGATATTCACTCGTCAGCTAATTCAGGGTAAGAAGATTTAGGCCTCTGCACGCAGGCATGCTCAATGGATCCTTGATCAAAATGGCCACATAACTAGTGCTAAGGATATTTGAGTGATTAAAACACTATGATCTAATTAGAATCATTCGTCAATATCCATACAAAATCAATCTTCATCATCTGAACTCTCATATGCTGCTACCAAGCTTTTTATCGGATTATCTACCTTTGTTTCATTTCCAGTGTCATTTGGTTTAGCTGGCAAGATATCTTTTTGCTTCTCCTGATTGGAATCAGAGTTGCTACTAGGAATAGCCTGTGTACTTGAGATGGAATTACTCCCATCAGACCCTCTAGAAACTTTCTGCTTCTTAGGCTTGACTTCTAAAACCCTTTTTAGTACATCTTGCTGCCTGTATTGTAGACCAGTACATATCTTAGTTTGACTCCTTGAATATTTGAACACAAAAAATTACCAAGATGTTAAGATAACTCACCTTCTGATTACTGGGGCACAAAAACTAGAAGAAAAAAAGACAAGGGAGAAGACATGGAAGAAAAAGTGTGTAAAGTAAGAATGTAAATCATTTGTACCTGATCCCACTTTTTGGCTTGGGCTCAACACGAAGTGGCAGGGGAATAGATGCAGGTGAAGAATCAGCAACAGCTTTGTTTAAACTAGTTAAGCAATACATAGAAGAAGTAAATGGTTATACAACTTGATAACTGTACATATGTGTCATTTTTGGGGGGATAAGTTATGTGTCCCAACTTTCGCAAGCCACAACACATCCTCTCGGCTGGCAAAGCTAAAATCCGACGGGGTAAATCATCAAATCAACCTTTTTAATAACTCTATGTGTGAATGAAATTCAATTGACATCAATTAGCACCTGTCGTCACCATTCAATATTATTACGCAGAGGTAACATCAAAGAAGGAACAAACAAAAAGGATATCTTGAATGCTTGAAATGCACGTTTTTCCGTACGTCGCAGAAGGCGTTCAGCATCTTCCTCGGCTTCCATCTGCTCCTTGAGGTAAAGCAAGTCATCACTGTCCAGGGCTGCAATGTATAACTTAAAGAAGATTCAAGAAACTATTCCACATTTCTATTATATGGATAGACTAATGTACAAAAAAGAAAAAAAGGAGGTAGCAATTATTGTGAGCAAGAATCTATACCGCCTCTTCCATGAAGGTAACCTCCACGTTCCCCAGCAACCTCTTGCATCTGAACATGTCAAGCACCCAGTAGGAAAAGCCAGGATCCCTGTCAGGGCATGTTATCAGAAATTGGGGCATGTTACGATGAATATTTTTTAACATGATCTAACCCTGAAATGACTTTAGATTACATGTTTATCTGACATATCTGAATTTACAATGATTCAAGACCATCAAAAATTTTCCAGTAGTAGTTAGTAGTGCTATACCTGTCCTCGAAGACTTTCTATATCCAAATATACTGTAAAACCTCTTATCTAAATGCTAATAGGTGGACAGAACGTTTCCCTTATTTCAGTCCATAGCTCTTTTAAGTGTTTTACCTTTTGGAATAATCAAGCATTCCCCTTGCTAAGAAAATAAATAAAATCTAGTTGCTTATAGGCTTAACAAAACAAATATGTAGCTTGACGTTCAGTAGCAAAAAGAGGAAGGATAGTGGAGTAAATACAAAGAGCAGTAAAAACAACATGGACTGATTGTGCAGATCCAGTTTCTCAATCCTTCCAGAATTCGAAAATGGGAACTTCTTCTTTTCTTTTTTCCTTTTGATAGCTAGGATAAGAGGAGAAATATTATTATATGAACTCACCAAAGTTGATGGATTTACTGCAAAAGGTGGAGGTGAGGCGGATGGGAGATGGAGGAGGAGGTGGAAGATGGTAACAGAGGAGGTAGAGGAGGAGCTGGTGGCGGAGGGGGATGAGGGTAATAGGGGTAAGGTAGAGGCTTTGTGTAAGTAAGAAAACTTGGAGGCTATTAAAATTAGTATCATTAACACTTATCTCAAAAAGAGTTACTCCTAACCAATAAAAAAACCTGAGTCACCTTTTCTCAAATAAAAGACACAAACTTCACATCATCCAACATAGAACATGGTGATTAATCTAACATGCTCCTACTTTTAAAAAAGCACTATCATAAACACTGGTATCTTCTCTAGCGTTCTTCATTCAACGACTAACATCTTCCCTAGTTATCATTTATTTCACTATGCCGATGAAAAGTCATATACAGCAAATGGCCAAGTTTATGAAAAACTAAACAGCATGTGCTACGAAGAAAACTGAAACATATGCTGTGCTCAAATTATAAACTGCGGAGTTAAAATAATAAAATAAGTAAACACGTCTCCTCCCTAACAACTTAAATTTCTAAATTAAGTGCAGTTCAATAAGATTAATAGCTAAAGCTGTTAAACGAGTCGGTTCACACGATTCAACATCAACTTTCCAGAGCTGTAATGGACTCAATTTTGCTAAAAGCAGATGAAATTCAAATCAGAAGCAAAACTCACTCACTTCTAATAAAATTAACAACCATATAAAGTTGGAGAAACGGGATTCGCTAACCTTGGAAACCATGCGTTGGAAAGTGACCTCCTCGTCATCTATCTTATCCTTCCCTTTACCGAATTTCTTATCTACCAAAAAATTGTTTGCATTTACAGGTTAAACCTAAAAAAGCAAATGAATAGCAAAAAACTAGCTAGCAGTTGCATATGTGTATGCGAAAATACCTTTAGGATCGGTAAGATTGGTGTATTCTCGAACTTCTCTTCCTGCCATGGCTTCAATTTACGGTTTATTGGAAATTGAAGAGATTATTAGCTGAAGATTGTGTGCTTCGATTTAGGGCTTTTTTTGGCATTCGGGTCTTTTTCTTCTTTCCTTCCCTGTGAATTTATCCTCTTTCTCGATGCGGCTCAATAGCCAGGTTGACAAACTTTATAATATGTCTCACACCACCGATGTTAATTGCATGAGACCTCTTAAATTTTGACAAATTGAAAGTGGGCTCCAAAATTTACTTTCGATATATTTTTACATTATGGGTGTATTTGTTATCAAGAAAAATATGTTTTTACGTATTTTGTAGTGTTTAATGTTTGATAAGTAATAAAAATAATAGTATCTTAAATGTATTTACATATAATATAATAAAATATTACGACAGAGGAATAAGGTAGGAGGTTTGAAGATGACAGGAGGGTAGGCAAGATGGTCAACCAATGAACTAACAACAATAAAATAATGCAACAACTAAAACACAATAAACAAATGATAGATGTCGTAAGCAAGAAACTACAAGAATAAAGTTAATATTATGACATACACCGCAAAGCCTAAATCTATTGAAAAATAAAACAATGTTTCGCTACCTACTAACCTTCTACATTAATTTGCAATCTTTATACCCTTGTATCTAATGTTGTATCTTCAATAAATCGAAGTTGCATTATGTCATATCTAATCATATTTCCGTATAATTTTTTTGGTCTCCTCGTATTCACAGTATACAACCTCTCAAAACTCCTCACTAAGACACTTTTATATCTCCTCTTCATCAATACCGCATCAATATGATGTGTGACATCATAGTTGAAACTTTATCACGGTGGTTGATAATAACAATTAATGATGTCTAATACTTGTAAAGAATAATTAAATAGTTAATAGTGGTGATTACTTATTGCTATATTTTGTGGTTGTTATAGTGATAATAGTTAATAAAGATGTTTATAAATGGTGGCTAGTAACAATGGTTAGTGATGATGATGATGGCAATAAATAAATAAATGCGGTTAAAGATAGTTATTGATACTTATAAGTTATAACTGCTAAAAAAATTACTACTAAGTTACCGTAATTATTACTTAGAAGTATATTTTTCAAAAAAATATTGTTAGAGATAAATTCGAGATTTAAATTTAGCAGTATAATGAAATGAGTATATTTTTTTTATTGCCACTAAAGGTTGCGGTGAGATGACAACCATCCCTCTTTAATTAAATTTCTAAATTCAAAATCTGAAAATTAAGTGCATTTGATTGGGAAGCAGGTCCGAAGCCAACTTTAACACTATAAATTTAATATATTTCAAAAATACTGATCAACTATATTTATACTAATTTCTTTTTATATAATATATATAAATTATCTTTACTCCAACTTTAACAACATATGTTTCAAAATTAATAAATAAATAAAATTATGATTCGAAATGTAGAAATTAAATATAAGAAGTCTTGACACCAACTTTAATAACAATACTTAACCTTAAATGAAACTTTTCAAATGCATATCTCTACATCAATCGTTTACCCCAAAGAGGAAAATAATAGTCTCTTTATATTTTGGCCACAAATAAACCAACTAATCGCAGTCGTGGGGTTGCCAAAAATGTGGGCTAGGGATGAAAGGGTAAAATAGGCCAATTAATTTCTGGCCAAAATACCACTGTACGTAAAGTCTCACTTCGCCAGGGTTTCAAAATTCACTCCATCCGAAGGGATCGGAAACTCTGTTTTCTCCGATTGGGGTTTTGGGCAGTATCCGATCGAGCAACTTTCCGGCATCAATTCATCGGAAACGGCAGCTGAATCAATCGGCTCCTCTACATTACGCTTCAGATAAATCCGTACATTTCTATACAACTGGTAGGTTTAATTGCAACGAAGAAGGAACACTAGATTTAGAAGAAGGGCGATGGATTTGGACCAGTGGATAACGAAGGTTAAAGAGGGACAGCATCTGGCGGAGGACGAGCTTCAGCTCCTCTGTGAATACGTATGTTTAATACTTTTATCCTTTTTTTTTTTTTCTTAAAAAGCACATCTACAAGTATTTCCAGTTTTGTAACGAAATTTGCCGGAATAGAGAAGAAATAGATGTAGAAGATTCCTATAGCTGAGCTTAAATAGGTAAGGTTTGAAAGGTTGATTGATTGATTTGTTGACACATGTCTAACAAGCTGTTTACTAAAACAAAATAATCATAAATTCTAGTAATAGTAAAGGTTATTTGNNGTGAAAGGGAGAAATGTCAATGGGGAGTATTTATGCAGAGGTGTCTTACATTCAGCAGATTAGTCTCATTTTCACTTGAGGAAGTTAATGATTTTCTTATGTGTACTGCAAGTATTTTTTTGAAGCTTGATTTAGAGAGTGTTTTTTGTGATCCGGAATATTTCTCTTAAAAAATCTAACCATAATAACATCTACCGTCTGCTCTTGTTTTTCTCATATCTCCATCTAGTGAACTTATTTTATAGGGATCGGATTTGCATGTTAACAAGATGTGTTCCCCATTAATTTCAAAAGAACAAAGCTCATTTAACCTCATAGGAATCGGTAGGTTTACCCAGTAAAAACTTCATGTTGGTTTGTCAATTGCCCTTTCCTTTTCATACTTCATGGCATTTGATCAAATTTCAAGGTTGATAAACATGATGGTGGGTGGGTGGGGCAGTAATAGTGGTATCCAGAAGGAAAAAGTTTCAAAGGCACTAATTGGAAGTACAAAATAAGCGAGGAATAGGCTATAAAGCATAATTAGTTTGTAACAAGAACCCATTGTGACCTACATAGTATTGGTGTAGTACTGACCTTCCTTTCAAGTAGTTGCTTCTAACAAAGATTATTGCAACCTGAGATCTTTGATTATTGAAGCTATTAGTAAAGACTCAAGCCTTTATTCATGCTTCCGTGTCATCCATTAGCCTACAAATTTAGATAATGTGACAATTTTTGGTCATGCTTAACACATACAATTCGACTATATGACTATTGGGTTTATTCCCTGGCCTTGCCAAGTCAAAGCCTGTTGTGAAGGTTTACAGATCAATAGAATGCTTTTGAGATGGGAGGAAATGGAAATATAGGGGAGTCATTTGCTTATATTTGTTGGGTGGATGTATATTAGAGTTCCCGAGTTATAGTTTTTGTCTTATTTATTTTGATTAGGTGGTTATATTTGTGAGGTAAGTTCCTTCTCATATAATTCCATGATTGTTTCATGTATCATTTGACTTCCTGTGGTACTAATCAATCCAGCATAACAAGAGCTTGTCTTCTTTTGACATGCATGATTGAGAGTTGAGAATAAAAAGAATGACTACTTGAAGTATGACGCATTACGCAAATAAGTGGAGGTCTAAATTGCTTCTTCTATAGACATCATTCAGAGAAAAGTGTTTGATTGCATGTGGCACATGATACTGATAGTGCATTAGTTTGGTATCTTCTTCCTGCACACCAATCACATTAACAATAGTTATTGGGGCTATGGGTTGTAGTAGGCAGATAGTTCTTTTTGCATTTGTTCAATAATGTTTACTGCCTTGCACTTCAGCATCACATCTAATTTCACTTGGGAGCATGCATTGTATTTCATTTGTGTCTAAAACATGTGACACTTTTTCACAGGTTAAGGAGATCCTAATTGAGGAGTCAAATGTGCAACCTGTTAATAGTCCAGTTACTGTTTGTGGGGATATACATGGCCAATTTCATGATCTAATGAAACTTTTCCACACTGGTGGTCATGTGCCAGAGACAAATTACATCTTTATGGTAAAATTCATATAGTTTATTCCTAGTCCATAGATGGTTATCTTGTGAAAAAATTTATGCCAGGATTCTAGTTCACCCATCTCTCATATTTGGGCAGGGAGATTTTGTTGATCGTGGATACAATAGTCTCGAAGTTTTCACAATTTTATTGCTCCTTAAAGCAAGGTATGGTAAGAAATATTTATATAAAATTTGTATCACCTGTCTACTTTTAGAAAATGGTATTACTGCTTATTCCTTACTGTCTCAGGAGGAATCATTAGGTTGATAAAATTGTTAATTGCGCTGTGAACTTTGTGATATGGACACGTATATTTTGACAAACATTGTATTATCTTTTCAATAAAATTACCGTAGGTAATGTTTTCTTTTTGAAATCAATTTGATGCTCATGGGAAGCATTGAGCTTTTATAATATTCATGTTTTTGCCTATATGTTATGATGGTTCCCCTTCTCTTGTTCTGTCTTCCACTTTACCCAATATTTTCATCTTTAACGATTGACTCATATTATCTTCTTTGCCTCAGTTGAGCAAATGTGAATTTTGTATGGCACTGGCAGCTGTTGATTTTCCTGCTAGTCTATTGAAAGGTGATAGGACATTGGTTCTTATTTATCTACCTTTTGTTTTTAATTTGCTACCAGATATCCTGCCAACATTACACTTTTACGCGGGAATCATGAGAGCAGGCAGCTAACTCAGGTATTAGATGTTATGCTTAAATTCATAGATAATAGCTATTTAAGAAGTGTGTGTTTGACGCAAGTACCATAGATGCGCTTGTGATTCTTTATTTAACAATTTTTTGAAGCCATTCTTGACACCCCCCCAAAAAAAAAATACTTGCTCTTTTTTCTTCTTAAAGAAGCAATTGGTCTGTTGCTGTCATTGGACTGTTTGACTAAATGTGCAGACAGCAGATCTAAAGTTGGCAGTTCTGGCTCCCAAGGCCTTTGGGAGTTTGACTTATTATTGGGAAAAAAACAACATTCTTCTGTTTTAAAGTACAATTTTATACCTAATTTGCATTTCTGGCTTAAGAGCGTTTTGCTAGAGTGTCCAGCTCAACTTTTGGAATTCTTAGATTCTCTAATGATGTAATACAGAAAGTAGACTGCTCCCCGACTTCCGTAATCTATGTAAGTACCAGCTTGGTACCATTATATCAATAATCTACCTTATCCAAAAAAAAAAGAAAGAAGTCCCCCAAGTCCTTTGATCAGTATTAGTGATAGGGGTATAAGGGGATGTGTGGGTAGGGTGAGTTTGAACCCTGCTGCTGCTGATGGAAGCTTGGTATTTAAGTGGAGGCAAAATAAAGGGGTGGGACCATACTCACCTGATAAAGAAAAGAAGAGGGTGGGGCCATACTCTGCTGAGTTTTGAACTTGTGGGTCGATTGGAGTTGGGCCATCCAATACATGGTATTTCTTAGTTATTAAAAAAAAGATAGAGAGAAAATGAGCTAGCCGTTACTCTCTGTGAGGGTTTCTTTTTTTTGAACTCACGCTTGGACAATGTTTAATACTCTCTTGTATTCTTAATGATTATTGTTGTTGCATTCTATGCTCATTGTATTTATGGGTTCTAGCCTTGAAATATCAGTAAGGCGACTCATGATGACTGTTGCAAAGAGCTAACTGGAGTAGCCTTTGAGCTTGGTGCAGCTAATGTTGATGCATTCTGGAGGAAGCTTACTTTGTAACTTGAGTTTTATTCAGTATTTGCTTATTACTTTTATTATTGTTGCTGCTGCTCTTATTTTAAGTTGATACCTTTGGTTTTGTTCTGTTCTCACTTAGAATTCTTTGAAGATTTGCTTCTATAGGATGGATTTATGCATGGCATGCAAAGGAACACACCTCCTAGACATGTTATTTTCTGATCTTTACTTTCTACCTGTTTTTAATAGGTCTATGGATTCTATGATGAATGCCAAAGGAAGTATGGAAATGCAAATGCTTGGCGGTATTGCACTGACGTATTTGACTATCTGACTCTCTCGGCAATTATAGATGGAACAGTATGTTCTGGTACTCTTGATAAGATAATAATTGCTTGGCCATATCTTTTATATATTAATCCGCCTGTGTTCCATTTCAGGTACTATGTGTCCATGGTGGCCTTTCTCCGGATGTTAGGACTATTGATCAGGTAGCTGACTTGAATGTTGAGGTGTTGGTTTTTTACTGTAACAAGTTTCAGATTGTTCAAGTGTATTGATGTGATATATCTTGACTTAGGCGATGAAATCGATATGTGGGATCATAAAGAACTAACATTGCTTCTTGGTTATCCACTGAGTTTTGAATCTAGAAACAACGGATTTTATCGGTTAACCAAAAAACAAACAATCAAGGAACTGATATAGCTTCTTTTTGTTTATGACATGCAGATCAGGGTCATTGAACGTAATTGTGAAATTCCGCATGAAGGGCCTTTTTGTGATCTTATGTGGAGCGATCCTGAAGAGATTGAAACATGGGCAGTAAGTCCTCGAGGAGCGGGTTGGCTGTTTGGATCCAGGGTTACCACTGAGGTAAGTGAGTTAAAGATGTTAGATACCGCTATATATCCTTTTCTAACAATGTTCTCATGCCATGCTTGCAGTTTAATCACATCAATAAGTTGGATCTAGTTTGTCGGGCTCACCAACTTGTCCAGGAAGGTCTGAAGTACATGTTCCAGGACAAAGGACTCGTTACTGTGAGTACTGAGTAATAAATTTTTTATGGCATGTTGAACATACATTCTTTTAAACATGTAGTAAGTATATATTTAATGTGACACCGTTTCCTTTGTATATGAAGGTTTGGTCTGCTCCCAACTACTGTTATCGCTGTGGAAATGTTGCTTCAATATTGAGCTTCAATGAGAATATGGTACTTTTGCTCTTTTTCAATGCTTATTCAACTTCTAGTTAGCCTTTCTGAAATAAAGGGATTACCTAGTAATGCCCTTTCTGTTTGATTGTGTATTCTGCCGATCGTTGTACTTCAAAGTGATGAGTACCTATTTTTTAAAAATTGATCTTGCAATTCATGATTCAACATGCTATGTGTTACGTTAGGTTAAATTGAAGTTTGCCTATTGTAGTTGGATCATAGAAGGGTGTTCATCTCTAGGAGTTCATTATTAACTTTGTTTCTTATCAGAAAATTATTGATGGAAATGTGTCAAAGGAATGCTGAAATACTTAGATCAAAATTGAGATCCTCTTAAATTCTTAATGATCTAGTATCACGTTCCAGTATAAAGGGTTGGAAATGTGATGCGAGATACTGATGCTGACTGTTCCTTCTGTAAAGCTCCTTGTGGAGCTGCTTTGTTTTTCTCTCTTGGTGAATCGTATTAGAATTAGAAGATTTTGATAAGATTTGTTTACCACTATACACTAGAAACAGGAATAGACGAATCAACTGGACTTGTGCTTGTGTGGACTACTGGACTTCATAGAAGAGTTGATGGTTCATTCTCAATGGGATTGAATGAGGATAGAAATAAATTTTCATGTACTAAGCATGGAGTGGAATTGCATAGTTGTACTGGCTTAGCTATGTGGTAAGGAAGATGGAGAGAACATGGAACGTTTTAGGCAGTTACTCTTTAGAGCATTCTCCACTGGCAGTTGTTCTATGAACTCCAGCTTTTGGAACGTGTAGTGTTAGCATTGCATATCTTTATATCTATTTTTTATTTGTTTATTTATGTTTTCAGTTCCCTCATCTTTCCTGACAACATTTTCTATATATGGAATTTTTGCTGTCAGTTGCTGTGTTTCATAGAATCTTTCTTATTCTTATTTTTGTTCTTTTATCAGGAGAGAGAGGTGAAGTTCTTCACTGAAACTGAAGAAAACAACCAGATGCGAGGACCCAGGACAGGAGTACCTTATTTCTTATGAGTGCGTTCTTGCCTTCTTGATTGATATTATTTCTGCACTCTGTGCTGTCCCTTGTTAGGGAAATTGAAGTGGAAACTATCTACTTGGCGGGAACCAGATTGCTGTGTGGCTTGCTTCTCTCGTAAGATGGCGATACATACCTAGCTTGTTGGGCTGATCCTGCTTTCGAATAGTTTTTGCTATGTATTCACAATGGCCTTTTAATGTTTGTTCCCATCTGTTCCATAATTATTCTTACCTGTGTCATAGTTTGAACTCTACCTCAAATCAGATTACGAGATGTTAGATTTCTTCTTGCAATGCTAGAGTACACTTCCCTTGAAAAATGGGTCCATTTACTTTCAAAAGCGCAGTATTAGAAGTTGATACACTTCGAAATTGGCATTTGTTTTGCCTCCCAGAAGGGGACTTTGGTGTTGTCCTCAAAATAGTTCAACTCCTTTCAGCTTAACTGTACCAAAATCCCAGTAATTGTTGTTTGTGCAGCAATTTTTCACCATTGTTTAACATCGTAATTACTGTTGATCTTCACTCATCCGTTTTCGAATGCTCCTTTCCACCATTCGCGGAAGCAAGAAGAACGTTAGAAGCTTCTCGTTTCATTAATTGAATCACCATAGCAGGTCATCCATTGTTGGCTTTGAAGTTCTATACTCTTGTGGGATGATTGGTTCACATGAGTCAGGCACATATATGTAATAATACATGAATGAGTTGCTTAATAACGAAAAATGTACTGATTATAATATATGAATTACTACTTCATAACAAAAAGACTGGCGAAATTATATGTGGTAATTAATACTAATGATGAAGGAAAGGTTGTTCATGAAGCCCATAGCCATTTCAAACCTGTGATTTCTAGCTCTGAAAAAAAAATCAGATCTAGCTAATGCATGGATGTAATACTGTGTGTCAGTATTTGTTAGAGAGAGTATTCAAAAGAGTGATATTATTTGTTCAATAGAAATTGAGGAAGTTGCAAAAATAAAGATAGTTTGAGCTTTAATTATCAATCATAGATAGTTAGTTAATTATCAAACATACTTAATTTAAGAAACTTGCAATGCAATGTTTCCATTCCCTTCGCATCAATTTGCTCTTTGTCCGAATCCAATACACAAGGAATAAATGGATACATTAATAATATAAAGAGAATCGATGCAACTCCAAGTGAACAAATACAAAACTAATAAAAAACAAACAAACCGAAACTCTCTCTTAACTAGCTATTTCGGATAAATACGTTTGCTCTTTACGTCATTTCTCTAATTTTTTGCCAAAGAAATTGTCCAAAGCAGGTATACGTGGCACCTTCAGGAAAAAAAAGAGTAGGATTTTGATTTGAATTTTACATATTTCTTTTACCTTCCCCAAATCCATTATTCCTTCCCTTCACAGTCTGTAGAAAAGATTTTAAGTAGAATTGTCACCCTTTCCGCTTATAATTTGGCAAATTGGATAAAGGTTAGTGATCGCCTTGTTTGTGCCGTAGTCGTAGTCTCTCCAACGGCAGTACAGACGGCCAACTGACACCACTCTCTCCGGCGAAATCGAGGTGAAGGTACATTTTTTGAATTCATTACTAATTATTAACTGAGAATTTAGTTCTCAACAATGTATGCATTTCTTTCATGATTATTTGTTGAATATTGATTCAAAATGTAGTAAGTGATTCATATTTAGTTGAACATACTTCATGTTTGTCACGAGAAGTCCTAGATGAGTCAAAACATATGTTTATTATTAGTGTGCTAATTAGCTTAGTGGAGAAAAAATGTGCGCAGAAAAATTCTCTAATCAATGCCCAAACGAAGAGGAAGAGCTTGCAAACAGAGTAAAAAAATCTCGGAGAATGCTAATCAGGAGAAGCATCAAGTGGAAAAGGAAGATGATATTTTATCCAAGGAGGAAGGTATTATTTTCTTGTGAATTTTGTTCAACTTAGCATGTGAATAAATATTATGTCAGTTTATCTCTGAGCTATGCCACAAAGTAAAAAAAATTTATAAAAAAAGAGTATCATGTATCTTAGAAATAAAATATGCTGAAAGCAGAAAAAATATACTCACTCTGTCCAATAATACTTGTTCACTATTGAGTTTGCACACTTCTTGATAAACTATAAATAAAAGTGTAATTTTTCTATATCACCCTTTGAATATAATAAATACAATGTCTTGAAAAATGAAATAGGGAAATGACTATAAGTATTGATAAGGATAAATTAGGAACTAAGTGTAAAATTATCCATTGATTTCATAAAGTGGACATTAACTTTTAGATTAGCTTGGTTACCTAACTATTGTTTAATTTAACATGGTTTTTAGCTTACTGCCCCGTACATGCTATATCTCGCAAAATGTTTCATTATTGTTCCATTTTTTTGATGCAATATCTCTCAAAATGTTTCACTATTGTTCCATTTTTTTCTTGATGCAATATCTCTCAAAATGTTGAACACAGTATCATCTATCTTTTTAATCCCAGAGGATGTATTAACTTTGTTTACCGTACAGATGGCTGGTCCATTAAGAATTGGCCATTCTATTGGATGTTCTTCTATGTCTGGCCAGCATGATAAATGACTACTGAACTGCTATGAAGGCACTTTTGGTCTAGTTCTTTGCTATATCTTTTCTGTCCCTATTTTTTGGATTTTCATTAATTCAGCGTGATTTAATCTCCGAGATTATCTAAGACAACTCAATTGTTCTCCCATTCTTTTTCCAGTTGAATGTCGAAGTGCTGCAGTGAGGGCCATTTATAATTTGGAGATCAAAGACATACTATCTCTCATGCGCTTGCTTCGGTCGAAATTCAATGACGAACAGCTGCATATTCCGGTAGTGCAATATTTTAGGGAAAACCTTCCAAACCTGGCCGTTGTTAGGAACGAGGATGACACTCATGAAGTGAAAAGAAAAGAGGCTGATGGTAATTTAAGCACGGACCAATTTAATGGAAGAAATCTACATGTTTCTCTTCTACGACGGCTGTCCATGGCTTACCCTGATTGCTCCAATGCAGTACCATCATTTGGTGGATTTGAATCTTCGAGCAAATCTGGTATCTTTAAGTCTCTCCTCTGGCATACTTTTCTGAAAATTCAAGGTGCTGAAGTTTATTTTCTCTGACTTGCTTTACCTAAATGTTAACAGTGAAAACAACTCTATTTGGTGCTGAAAACATGCAAATCAAGCAATTCGTATGTAATGCTGTTCATTTACTATTTGCAACAATTTTAGTGGTCAATTGTTATGCCATTGATCTTGTAATACCATATTTCAAGTTGCTTTGGTTGTGTACACACACTTCCATTTGATTGATAATATCTAGCTTTAACTTGTGGAAGTAAGAAAACTAGTTGGTACATCTGAAACCTTTTTTTAATGATTTTTTTAATCTCAATTTTCTGGTGGAGGTGAAGGGTGGTTAAAGTCATTTGTGGCCTTTGCACTGGCTTTTGTAGAGCTTCAGTTGTGGATCTTCCTAATTTTTCTTTGATTGATCAGCTGGTGTATCCTTCTGACATGTGATATATTTTTATGCTTTCGTTCTTGTTCTTTTTTCAATAAACGTGGTATTCGGGCCAACTTGTATGCATCTCAACTAGTTCCACGGGCTACCTCCTACCAACATAGGTAACATGTAACTCTGTCCATCAGAGCTTGTTTAGATGGGTAGAAATCACCTAGTGTTTTTGCATTGCTGTGATTGAACTTGTGTCCTCATCAGGTCACAATCACACCCTTGAGTGCTTTTAATGCTTTCTTTCCTTCTTATTCCTTGTTTGTCATTTTGCTTTTGTAGGTTTTAGAGGACCCATCTGACACTCAGATGTTTGAGCTGCAGGATACTCTACAGACTCCTGATGTATGTAGCTTCAAATTACTTTTGCTCAGTTCACATAGTTGATACCTTTTTGCTGCATCTTTTTTTCTGTATTTATGGCTGAATGCATCATTCAGTACCTTCTAATAGGTATTTGAATAGAATCGTTTATGTAACATGTATACCCAGAAGCATGAAGCATTTTATTTGTTTTTGTTTTTCCTGCACCCGGAGTGGGTAGTAATTTAGATATGCCATCAGACTCACTAGCATGTAGTTTTACGGGAACAATATTAACTGTTAAGGCTGCTGTTCATGTAAGGTGCTTTCCATGAGAAAAATGTCTGCAAACCTCATAATGAAACCAAGTTGTTGAAATGTTGACTAGTATATGTGCCATCATCCATATTCTTACTATTTTGTAATTACAGGTGAATAACAACCCGTTATCTGTTGGGATGACACCCAAAACTCTAAGGTTTCCTAAGACTGGAGAAGTGCTTCTATCGGTGCATGGCTCTCCTCTTGGCGTTTTCAAGGAGGACGACACAGAACCAATACATGGTATGGTTCTCTTTTTACTTGATTTTTGAAGTATGGAACTAATTCGAGCGGTGGAAGACATATTTCTCTTATCTTTATCAAATTCCTTCCTGCAACATTTTGATTTCACATAGTATTGTATCTGTGTTTCTTATATGGGCTTATTTTGTGCTACAGAGTCAGAAGATGCATGAATGACCTGCAGGCAGGAATTTATTAGATTGGGGTAGAAGACATAGTTCCTCATTGTAATAGTTTGCAAATCATTTGAAGGTACATTGACCTTTGCTCTTAGTTTAACTTGGAGAAGTGTTGTAGAAAGCCATTTGCATATAGATTTCTTGGCCTCTGATCTTTATCTTTTCCGTTTTAAATTTTAGTCAAATAATTTTTTTACTCCTTTTCCATTCACTTTTTACTTGTCACGACTATATGGACTTTCACCAACATTTTAAGATGTTTTTTTTGGTTATATTAATATGAGAATCTCGAGAAAGATTACGTAGTATTTTTCGTAAAAACGTCAAAATTTAAAATATTAAATTAATCTAATTTAATTTAACTTTAAAATTAGTTAAATTGTAATGCCCCTCAACAATTATTATGATTTAGGAGAGATACTCCCTTCCTTCATTTTTGTTTATCCAATATACAAAAATAAATGTATTTAATTTTATTTATTCAATTTGGAAAATAAATTTTAAAAAACCTATTTTACTCTCATTACTAAATACTATATATTTTTAATGCATTTTTTAGAACATTAAATTTATTATATTTAAAAAAATTATAGTAAATTTATTGTTTTAATATTTTTTTTATAAAGGATATGTCAAGTCAAACATGGACTAATAAAAATGGCAGGAGAAGTAAATGATGATTTAGTCAACTACTACTAACAATTACTATTAATGTAATAAAAATGGTGGGAGGAAGTAAATGATAATTTAGTCAACTACTACTAACAATTACTATTAGTGTTATTAAATGATTTTTCCAATTATGATGCTAAAACCTTAGGAGATACTTAAAATGAGTCTGAGTATGTATTATTAATGTTAGTAAGTATTTTTCTTTTAATTGTCCAATTTGAATTATGCATACTTCTTAAAAAATATTATTTGATATGTATATTGTATCATAATATTTATATTAATTGATATTTAGTCTTAAATTTAAAAATAAATTATTAGTATTAAGAATAAACTATTAAAAATATTTTATTTTTCTCTTGATATAGCAAAAGTGATTGGAGCAATATAATAAAAAATAAAAGTGACCGGAGGGAGTATAGTATTAAAATATGAAGGTTGATTTTTTTTGTTAAGTGGAAAGTGTACATTTAATTCCAAGATTGAGAAAAGATAGTAAGTTCCTAAAAAACTACTTTCATGTACTTAATTAATATTTTCCTTCTTGCCCCGCTAACTAATTAATTTATACATGTTGCCCCACAAACTATTACTTTTTCCGTAAGACCCCCTCATCTTTTGTTTTGTCTCATCACCCATTCACTCTCTCATTTTAGGCGTAATTCAAATACTACCCCCAATTCTAGGGTTTCTTTCACTTCTCAGTCCCGTCTTCCTTCCTTCTCAATTTCCGTCTTCCTTCTCCTAAATTACAGGTTCAGGTAAGTTTATGGTGCTCTGTTTACTCTCTTTTATCGCTTTAATTGTATACATATCTGCAGTAAATTTGCAATTTTTTTTTGTTTTTGTTTTGCTGTCTTACATTGTCGGAAGATTCTGCTTGAAGGTAACCAACTTGCTGGGGGTGAATTCTGCTTTTGAATTTTTTGCGTTATGTATTTGTATGGATGAAGTTTTAGTCTTTTCCTGTTTTTATACAAACTAGGCATGCTAGGAGTAGTATTTTTATTAGCTGAATGATGAATACAGTGTTCATCATTTTCAATCTTCCAACTACTTCAAAGGAAAATGAAAAAGTATAAAATTGTGATTGAATTGCACTTCTTTTGAGTCGGACACAGCCTCTCTACCCCCACAAAGGTAGAGACAAGGTCTGCCGTCTGTGTACATCCTATCCTCCCCAGACCCACTTGTGGGATTACACGGGGTATGTTGTTGCTTTTCCTTTAAGTTCTATATCGCAACAAGTGATATTTAAGGAGTTTAGATTCTCTATTTACATATACAACAAAAAAGAAAAGAGAGTAAATGTTCTAAGATTTTGTCTACTCACAATAATTTTGTAAGCTTGCCCTTTTTTCAAAACTAATATCGTCCCTCTAGAGGAGCTAAAATATTTAAAGCAGACATACCTTTCCACTATTCATTAGTCATGCTTACGTTGGTGAACAAGATTTAAACTTTGTTAATTAGGTGACTCCTCTAAACGCTTCTGTGCAGTTATGTGAGAATCATATTTCTCTAGATACGGAGTAAAGGAGATATCGGAAGAATGTAAGATTATGATTTTGCGAAACTGTTTTTATTAGAATGGCATTAAAGTTCTTCTTGATACTAAACATCCTTAGAATTGAGAATCATCATAATACCTTAGATAAAAATAATCAGAATATCCTAGAATACCTCTGTTCGCTGATTGAGTCACTCAAGGTTTCCACCAAATTTGTTTGGCAGTTAAAGTACTTATTAGGGACCTGTTTGGCCATAAAAACTATTCACTTTTTTCCGGGATAATTTTTCACTTTATTTGAACTTCAGTATCATAATCGATGATAACATCACTATGCCCATCACTAATATGAAACCATATGTGAGATTTTCACCTCATACAGCTCTTTAGAGGTCACAAATTAGCCTATGGGCCCTTTCCTATCTTGATATGTTTGTCAAAAACTGTCAAATTCTATCCTATCCCAAATTAGACCAATGGAATTCTGTCTGCTATATTTAAAACAAATAAATAAGTGCTTATGAGTTATGAATGATATCCTCTTTTAAGAATTTTAATTAGCTTTGTTGATTAATAACTTTATCATTAAATAAAATTAATAATATGCACTTTATAGCAATATCACATATACATTTCAACCTCGAATTTTCAATTACTAAAAAATTGGAGAGTCCATTAGTTCATGAATCACGATAATTTTTTTTATCTCTCTAAATAGAAATCAAAATTTTTCGCCAATGTTTGCATTAAACAAGCCGACATTCTCTCTTCCGCTTCATCCACCATCGCTCATGCGGAGGCTTCTCTCTAAGGTGGAATGCTCCCTTACTGAAGTATTTTTACATCCCACAGTTTCGGCAGATTGCTTAGCCCCGTTCATCTTCGGTGCAAGAGCGCCCGATGGCCATGAAAATCCCAAATGAAGTTGTATTTCAAATTCGGGGAACATCTTCTCACCTGTTTCCAACTCACTTTTCACTTTTGAAGTTGTATTTAAGTACATTCAAGTATGAACATTTTTTCAAATATTTTTTGCAAAAAGTATTACCAAACACAACTATATCGTCACTCCAGTTTCATAAATTCCAAACAAAGTGAAAAATATTTGGAATCTATGACCAAATGCCTACTAAGAGTTTCTTTTGGCTTTTAAGTGGTCAGTTAGTAGGTGATCGAGCACTGTCTAGTTCCCTTTTTAGTATGATTATTATTACTTTCCTACTATCTTATATTTTTTCTTAGTTTTAGTATTACATGTTATTTCCTTTGCTTTGGTTTTCATATTATTTGTTGCTTCCATTTGTTCTCTTTTAATTGTTTTCAGCATGACTTCTTCGCTATTGCGTTTGCTTTACATACTTGTTTTTTGATACTTGAGCCGAGGGTCTATCGGAAACAACCTCTCTATCTTCACAAGGTAGGGGTAGGTTGTGAATACACCACCCTCCCCTCCCCGGACCCCACTTGTGGGATTACACTGGGTATGTTGTTGTTGTCATTTGGATAAATAGATGATTAGCAATATGTCTGCACCCTTAATTAAGTTGGATGCATGCAAATTCAAATGAGTTGAGTTCCTCGTATGAGTGCTGATGCATCATATTCTCTAGAATCATCCTTCTTACATGGCATTTCACACGATGAACAAAATAAGATAACTTTACTGGAGGAACATT
This sequence comes from Solanum stenotomum, assembly GCF_019186545.1. Classification (NCBI taxonomy): domain Eukaryota; kingdom Viridiplantae; phylum Streptophyta; class Magnoliopsida; order Solanales; family Solanaceae; genus Solanum; species Solanum stenotomum. Next base: position 6,210,014 of record NC_064289.1, on the reverse strand, counting down.
GACACTGGTCATTTTTAAGTTTTTCTTTTCCTGACTTTTTTCCTGTTGGCCTTTGAAGATTTATGACATGGTGAAGGGAAAGCTTATTTTAATTTGTCAGTCTGGTGGTGAATTTGTGAATGATGTCGATGGGAACTTGTCATATAAAGGAGGAGAGGCAAATGCTGTCAATATAAACCAAGATACTCCATATGATGATCTCAAGATAAAATTGGCAGAGCTGTGTAATCTGGAGCTTACGACAGTGTCAATTAAGTATTTTCTTCCAAAAAATAGGAAAACTCTCATTAATTTAAGGAGTGAAAAGGACTTCAAGAGAATGGTTGAGTTTCATGCTAATTCTGTTACAGCTGAGATTTTTGTCAGCGGGAAGGAAGGTTTTGATCACGATGCATTGAAAACGTACACTGAGAGGTATTAACACTACCATGTTTTAATTATACATATACATTAGTTTTGCTTATTGATAAATGTGGTTTGGTGACACGGGCCTGTTGCCAGCCACTCTATATTACTGCTAAAGCAAATTGTTTAGTCAATGGCACATCACTAGTAGTGTAGTATATATGTAATTGACGTTCCACTTTGTATCTCAATCAACTGCACTTGCAGGACAATTGGCTTAAAACTGGCTGAGAACGTAAATCATCATGGCACACCTGCAGGTGCTACTGATTCTGGTGGTCTGAGTACAACACCTTCTAAGGCTACCCTGCTAAGGACTGTTCGAACAGCTGCTGTCTCTCCTATAGCTATTCAAAGCGATTGTCTGATCGATGTACATATCAGCTGCCAAGAACCTGCTATTAATATGGCAGCTGAAAGCCTCAGTCAAGCCACTACTTCATCAAACCCTTCTTCTGGCCATGTTGCTGAGGATGATTCTGACTATGCTCCACGTTCACGTGCTGCTGTTAGTAGTACTGCCCAGAGCCCAATTAGCTTTGACTACGATGCTACCCCTGCTGATACCGTGAAGAAGCGCAGGCGCACTGCTTCCTGGAAAATTGGTGCCAATGGTCCAACCATTGTTGTGACTGATAATGATTCTAAGGAGAAGTTGCGAAAGAAGAAGAGTCGAAGTTCAACTGGCGTAATGGTGGGAAATGACATGGTGGAGGATGAAGATGGTGTTGAATTACCTGATAATTTTGACAGTTCCTCTCCAATTACTTTGCGTGATGAAGATCTGCCAGAGAAGCTAGTTGCCACTTGGAAAGAAGGTCTTACTGGTGTTGATCAGGATTTTAAGAGTGTGAAAGAGTTCCGAGCTGCACTGCAAAAGTATGCTGTTGCTCATCGCTTTGTCTACAAGTTGAAGAAAAATGATGCTACCCGTGTAAGTGGCAGATGTGTGGTAGAGGGTTGTTCTTGGAAAATTCATGCATCTAGGGTCCCTGATGCTCAAACATTTAGGATCAGAAAGTATAATGATTTGCATACATGTGAAGGCAAATCCTGGAAGTCTTCTCATCGTACAAGGAATTGGTTGGTAAGTATCATCAAGGAAAGGTTACGAGATTCTCCAAATGACAAACCCAGGGAAATCGCTAAAAGCATTTTGCGTGATTTTGGGATTAAATTGAGATACTCACAAGTATGGCGAGGGATGGAAGATGCCAAGGAGCAGCTTCAAGGTTCGTACTCAAAGTCATATAACAGGCTGCCTTGGTTTTGCGAAAAGGTAGTAAATACTAATCCTGGAACTGTTGTTAAGCTTGTGCTAGACGGTGAGAAAAGACTTCAGCGCTTCTTTTTCTCACTTCATGCCTCCATACATGGTTTCAAGCACGGTTGCCGACCCCTTATTTTCCTTGAAGCTACATCTCTAAGATCAAAGTACAAGGAGACTTTAATAACAGCAACTGCGGTTGATGCAGATGATTGTTTCTTTCCTGTTGCTTTTGCAGTAATAGATATTGAAAATGATGATAGTTGGCGTTGGTTTTTGGAGCAACTAAAATCTGCATTATCAACTTCTCATTCTATAACTTTTATTTCAGATCGAGAGAAGAATTTAAAGAACTCTGTGCTTGAGGTGTTCGAGAATTCTTCTCATGGCTATTCTATTTTTCATCTTTTGGAAAGCTTCAAGAGAAATATGAAGGGTCCATTCCATGGTGATGGGAGAGCTGTTTTACCTGAAATTTTCCTTGCTGCAGCTCATGCAGTCCGACTTAATGGTTTTAAAAGTTTGACTGAGCAAATTAAACAGATTTGTTCACACGCATATGATTGGTTGAACCAGATTGAGCCCGAGTGTTGGACGAGTTTGTCATTTAAAGGTCAGCACTATAATTATATCACAGAGAATGTTGCAGAACCATACTCCAAGTTGATTGAGGATTCTCGAGGATCAACAATAATGCAAAAGATAGAAGCCTTAATATGTATGCTCAGTGATCTAATAGATCATCGTAAATTGGAGTCAAGTACTTGGTCCACCAAACTTGCTCCATCAAAAGAGAAAAAGATACAGAAAGAAGCTGCTAAAGCCCATGGTCTAAAGGTTCTAATCTCTTCTGATGTCTTATTTGAAGTTCATGATGAGATGACTCACGTTGTGAATATTGAAAACCGTGAGTGCACGTGCTTTGAGTGGAAACAAAGTGGTCTGCCTTGCTGCCACGCGGTGGCTGTGTTCAACTCTATTGGTAAATGTGTGTATGATTACTGCTCGAGTTACTTCACGGTTGAAAGTTACCATTTTACATATTCTGCGTCTGTACATCCGATACCTGGGATTGGAACACCAGTTGAAGAAGATGGCGAGTCAGATACTGCAGATGTGCTACCCCCTTGCCCTCCAGAATCGCCGATAGAGGAAAAATCAGAGGAGACCAAAACTATAGACCCAGATAAGAGGACAGTAACTTGCAGCAAGTGCAAGGAACCTGGACATAATAAAGCTTCATGCAAGGCCACTTTATAGGTCCTTTGCTCTTCCCATTGTTTGCATCTTGTACAGCTCTTATAGTTACATGGTAGTGACTTGTGATGTATTGCTCATCGTTGCTCTCTGCATTTCTACAGTAACATTATTGATTTATTTTCATTTGAGAAAACATAATTTCTGGGTTTTGAACTCAGAAAGCAAGGTGTAAGATAAGATGATGGTAATATTCTTGGTCTCAAAAGAGTAGGAAAGCTGTTCTCATAGCTTGCAAAAATGTTTTTTATATTCAGACGATGAGTTTGTGAATTGTTATGTTACATGGCATGTGATAAATTCTCATTTTACTAGAAGTGAGTGAATAATGATGATTTCTTGGATTGGTCGAACGTTCTCTTGGTATTGTTTTGCTCCATTCACAACGAGGCCCAAGCGTCTCATTCTTTTAGTTAATTTCATTCCTTATTTAATCATATTTGTGAATTACCTAGTTAGGAATTTTTTTTCATTTTCAAGATTTGAACTTGATACTTCTAATTGAAGACGGAAGAATTTCATCCATCCTACCACATCCATAATTAGATGGTTGGAAAATCTTATATAAGTGCACCTATATTTTTAGAAGTTTAAAAGTTTTAACTTCAATGGGAGATCTTGTTGCAATTTGTCGGCTTTTTCTTGAAAAATTTTGCAAAGTAACTTTTTCAGACTTGTTCAAATAACAAAAGATGAAGTGATGGAAATGTTAACATCGTTTGAAACCAAAACTGAAAAGAAAACTCCACTCAATTATGATAATACATGTGAATTTTCTATGATCATTACTACGTATATTTTAATATTTATTTTGAAAAATTATCATAATTATTCATTTTTACCCAAAATATTCAAGAGTCAATTCAATTAGTGCATTTAGGATTTGTTACCAACCAACCCAAAGTACCTAACAACACAACCCTCACCTACCCACCCGCCCAGGAACTGATACCTCTACTCTTCTCCTTCAAGTCTTTCAACACAAAAACTAAGTCTAAATCCTTCCTTCATTTGATTTGAGTACAAGTTAAAAGAATATGTCCCTTACTGATTCAGTGCAGAACAAGCAGCCTGGTGTCATCACCTGTAAAGGTTGCATCTTTGAATACCCTTTATTTGTTTTTTTCACTTTCTTCTTCTCTCTTTATCAAGAATTTGATTTTGAATGAATCCCATTTAATTTTACTTGTGTGTATCCATTCCATTCAGCTGCTGTGGCATGGGGACCAGGAAAACCAATGATGATAGAGGAGGTGGAATTGAGTCCACCTCAGTCAATGGAGATTCGTGTTAAGGTTGTCTGTACTTCTCTCTGTCGCAGCGATGTCACTGCTTGGTTGTCACAGGTTTGATCTTTACTTTATCTCAAAGTTTCCCCCATAGATCAACTATCTATTGCCAATTTTAGGATTGCATATACTAGGTGTCACTTAAATGTCAAAAACAAAATGCTTGGTAACTTGTCGTTTCATGTGCATAGAAGGAAATTTATATGCCTATTGAAGTTATAAAATTTGCTGATCATAATAAAGAGGAACTATTTCTGCAAATATATTATTGGGTGCTCAATGTGGGGATTCTTGGACCTTCTTTTTTTTTTGATGACCATGGTGTCCGGTGCACCTCGACTAATTCCGCGGGATACCTTCCACCTCTTACTAGCAACATGTACAAGATAACTCTGTCCACCAAGGCAACGACAAGGGTGAAGAATAACCTACTGGAAATGGTCTGCTTTATTAGAGATATAGTGAGGGTTTTAGCTTAAAAAACTATCAAGCTTTTCAAGATTGCAGTTTCATCTGAATCTCATTTGGGTTTCTGCAGAAAATAGTTCAATTCAATCTCATTGTGGGTTTTCCAAAGTAAAATCCTGAAATTTTAGGGGGTGGAGGGTAGATGAGGGCATCTAAAATAGTAAAGGCTCAATCTTGGCCACTATTTTCACTTTATCTACTCTTTTTTCTCATTTTGGCAAGTTTTATACTTCTTCGAGAGGAATCTACCAGAATTACTTTCTTATTCTTCAAATATTCACGCCCATTTGTGAAATTTGTTGTCGTTTTCCAGGCTCAGGCTTCTATATATCCTCGGATATTTGGTCATGAAGCATCAGGGTCAGTTTTCTATACCTACTCCTTCTATTTGAACGATAATGCTTCTTGTGTGTAGTTTAAGTATGTATCCTGCTTCTGATAGAAGACATTAAATGCATACTGGAAAGTTTAAGAGATAATTCATAGTTTTGGTACATGTCTTGAGGTGATAATGCTTCTCCCCAAGGGACTCATGGTTACGTTGTGAGAAAGTACAAATGTTATTCTGTGTTGGAGAACAATTTGGCAAGCATTAATGCTTTCATCTCTCGGTTTCATCACCCTAAGCGTCTTAGTTGACTTACTCATCAGATGCTCTGTCCATAAGAAAAGCCTTCCATCATAGACTCTGGCATCACTTAGTGTACCCCATAGAGTAAAATGAACATACCGCAAACTTCTGCTGCCACCTTGGAATGCAACAGACGTGGTTGATGGATTCAATATTTTGTCATTTCTGAACAGGCAATCAAGCTTCATTCTTGTTACTAATTTTGCAGGATTGTTGAGAGTGTTGGAGAAGGAGTGACTGAATTTGTAGAAGGGGACCACGTGCTTACCTTATTTACTGGGGAATGCATGAGTTGCAGACACTGTACCTCAGGCAAAAGCAACATTTGCCAAGTTCTTGGATTGAAACGAGATGGTGTTATGCATGGTGATCAAAAGACGCGGTTCTCTATAAAAGGAAAGCCAGTTTATCATTATTGTGCTGTTTCAAGTTTTAGTGAATACACAGTCGTACACTCTGGTTGTGTGGTCAAGGTTAGTCCGATTGCGCCTTTGGATAAAATCTGCCTCCTTAGTTGTGGAGCGGCAGCAGGTAATTTGTGGAATGCTGTTCAATTCAATCGCAACTGATCTTTTTATACTAGTACTTTACTACTTTTAAGATTCTTTTGCTGTTAAAAACTCTTGGCCCAATTATGGAATTTAGCTACCCCTTTCTTATGGAAATGGTTTTCTCAATTCCTCATCATACATGTATGATTTTACTTAACTGTAGATGCTAAACCCATTCACATCAAAGAGGATTTTTTTGAGATGAAAGACAACTAGTATTCAACTTACCTTTGTTTGATCAAGGGTATTCTTACTTGATGGCATCATAGACAGTCTTGTTGTTTAAAATGTTTCTGTCAAAAGGTTAAATCCTTCTTTAGCTCTTAGATGTTACATTCATACTTAACCTATTTATATCTGTATAGCTTAGCAATCCATAATGTTAACTTGTTGTTCAGAACATTCCAAATGTAGCATTATAAGGACCTCATAATTGAAATGCAATGATCAGGTCTGGGTGCTGCTTGGAAGGTTGCAAATATCTCTGAAGGATCAAAGGTGGTCATTTTTGGTCTTGGGACTGTAGGACTTTCTGTAAGTACACTGATCCTAGCTGAAGAGTTAGCATAATATGGGCAAACTGTTTTCCTGGAAAAACTTGACAATGATAAATAATAAAATGCTTAGATATCGTGTTAATAGGTTGCACAAGGTGCTAAAATGCGGGGAGCATCTCAGATTATTGGTGTGGATATGATGCAAGAGAAATGCGAAAAAGGTATCACATGACAGACCTTTAACAGCCGTTGGAAAGTTGAAAAGTTTCCCTAGATTATTGATGTTCTTCCCTTCCTGTGCAGCAAAGGCTTTTGGAGTGACGGACTTTTTGAACCCAAAGGATACTGATGAACCCATTCCACAGGTGTTTTACTTTTCATGAAATATACAACAAAAACTTGTAAATTAGTTTCTTTCTCCCAACTAATTAGTCACAAGTCTTACCAATCATGTTAGCTGTCTTAAACATGGGAGCATTACAACAACAATTACTGCATCTCAGTATCACGCTAGTTAGGCCGACAATATGAATTTTCATAATCCATTTTCTGTATTTGGATATGTTTCATTGAAATACGCAATGATTTGTGGATTATCTAATGCTAGAAGTTTTCTGCATTTTCTAATTTCTATATGGTGCAAATCTCTAAACAGATTAAAAAGACTTCTAGCAAATACTAGACCTAATATAAGTTTACCAATATGATTAATCTCTAATCCAACTAGTTGGTATCGCGTATATTGGTCTTTTGCTTCCTTAAAGACTACATTTGAGTGGCCGTTGGTCTATAAAGACAATTTCCTTCTAGGTGGTCTTAGGTCTGCTTGATGAGAAGAGAAAAATTAGTTCCATTATCAAGTGCAAGACGCTTCTCTCTAACCCAAAACAACCAATTCCCTCCCTTTTTAACTCCTGGTACATTGGAGATCTACATAGTACGTGATCAGATCATCCCAGACGACCTTCTCTTATTTTGTCCTCTGCGTGTGCTACTTACACATTCACTGGATGTGCTCATTGTTTTCAATCTTGTATGACCACATTTCCATATAAACATCTGCTTTGTACAACACTCATTTTATGGAGGGTTGGCCATTAGAGACCCAACATTCACTCTTCTTTAAATTGCTGGTCTTAATGATGTTCTGTTAAACTTGTCTCTCACTTTGATAAGTATCTTCGCATTGCATAACACTTCTGTAGTACTCCACAATTTCAACATCATATTTTAATCATATGTTTTATATTTGAATTGTCTCAATTTATGCACTGCAATCCTGTGTAACCTCACCTCAATTTCGTTCTTCTTATAAGGGATAAATTTGTAGAGTACTTTTTAAATAGCATACAAAATGGACTAGTTCTATTCATGCTCAGGTTGTGTGTTTCCTTCCATAAACTCCGAATACTATTTTCACTCCAGGTTATAAATCGCCTAACTGGTGGAGGTGCAGACTATGCATTTGAATGTATTGGAGATACAGGAATGGTTACCACTGCTTTGCAGTCTTGTTGTGATGTAAGTATTAAGACATCATTTCATGTACTCTTTGGTATTCTCACAGACATACATTTCTCTCTTTTTACCATCAATTTTCTGTCGTCTCCTATTTGTGTTAGGGATGGGGCTTGACTGTCACACTTGGAGTACCTAAGCAGAAGCCGGAGGTAACAGTTCATTTTGGACTTCTTCTTAACGGTAGAACATTGACAGGATCTCTATTTGGAGGATGGAAACCGAAGTCTGAAATTCCTTCATTAGTTGAAATGTATCTAAAGAAGGTAGATTGTTACACTGTTTCTTACAACTTGATGAAAAACCTTAAAACATCGCGCTCATTTACAACAAACGACTTTCAATATTAAGCCATTGTGAGGTTTTGCTTGCAGGAAATCGAGTTAGATGACTTGATCACACATACTCTGCCCTTCGAGGACATAAACACAGCTTTCGATCTGATGAAAAATGGGACTTGTTTGCGTTGCGTTATACACATGCCTGCAATAGAAGGTTTTCCAATGGCTGGCAACTAGTTGAAATTATTTCATGCTTTCTGTTACCCCAAAGTATAAATAGCCAATCACAGTGAGCTACCAGAAATTTTGATGTTGTGGTATAGTGTATGACTGAGGGTCTTTCGGAAACAACCTCTCTACCTCCACGAGGTAGTGGTAAGGTTTGCGTACCTCTACCCTCTCCAGACCCCACCTAGTGAAATTTCACGGGGCATTTGTTGTTATAGTATAGTATATGAAATCATTTCCTACCTACTGTTATTTTTTGAGAGGACAATTTGAAATATCAAAATGCATTGACTGGTGAGAATTGATATGCAATGATATGGTTTCGACCATATAGTATAATACTTTTTAAAAAAAATTTGTTCATAAAAGTGGATTTTGCAATTGATAATTTATTTCATTATAAGGAAGAACTTTGGATGAATAACTTTTGAGTAATTGATGTGTCTACGACTACAAGAATTGCCAAGCACACGAAAGACATCTGCAAAGTGCAATTCTTAAGGATACAAAAGAAAATGTATAAAGTTTTTGATGTTGTAGAAATTTTTTAGTGGTGTTTCATGGTTTGGTTAAGAATAAATCTAAATCGTCAAAAGAACTATATCGATTAAATAAATTGATTTTGCTTTGATTTGGTTTAAAACTTTAAAAAATTGATAACATTTTGTTTTATTTCATTAAAAACAAACTCAATAAAAAATCGAACCAAAACAATAACTTATATACATAAATCTTGTAATTATATATATATATATTTTATAAAAGATAAAAAACACGCTTAAAATATCTCGTCTTTTTTTAATTTCATACTTGAACTATCACAACATATTTATTGAAATGCACCTGAAATATGAGTTGTCTGAGTTTGACAAAATTTTAGGTAGGAAACTCATATTATTTTTGAGTTAAAATCTTATTTTTGCTTCCGCTTATAGCTAATTAAATTGTTTTATTTAGTGCAATGAAGTTGCTAATACATACAAAAAGGGCTGTAGTGGAGTGAATTTAGAAGTTGCGGGTTTGAAATTTAGAGCCGTCAATATGGGCTAGGCTCGTTGGGCCGGCCTGGCCTAACCCGGGATTTGATAGGGTTGGGCTATGATTTTTGGAGCCCATTTAAGAAAAGGGCTTTTTAGCCCTGCCTAAATAAGTCTGCCAATTTGTGGGGTTTGAGAAATATGGATAGGGCCGGCCCGTGGGCCAAATAAAATTAATTAAAAAATAAAAAATAAAATAAAGTATTAAAAATAACAAGAGTCTAAACTCAAAATCAGTTTAAAGTTTGAAATATTACAATTTAAATACAAATTATATTTATAAAATACATATTACGTAAAATAAAAATTCCCTAAAATTTCTAGGAATCACTACATAGGCCGTAACCTATGAAATATTGTTATAGTTTTTTGTGTTTTATTATGATCATTGAAAACAATTTGGTTTATATTTTTATTTAGCTATTTATGTTTTTACTTGAAATAAAACTTAATAAATATTATAATGATAATTTTTTTTGTGGATTTGATTAACAAGTAGTAACGCTAACACCATGTAATATTATCTTGTCGATATTTATGATAATATTTTTAAATTATAATTTAATTATAAAAATATATTTTTACGTCAAGAGGGCTGGCTTGGCAAGCCCGTAGCTCACGTACTTGTGGGCTGAGCCGACCATTTTTTGGCCCACACCAAAAATGGGCTAGCCCGGCCTGACTCGTCAAATTTCAAAGTCTGTATAGACTATCCTGAATGGGATGAACCAGCTCATATTGACAGCTCTATTTGAAATCCTGATACAAAACTACCTTTGTTAGGGAGCATATACCCTAGTCAGTAGATAAGTTAATTGAGCTCCAATGTACACACCAAATAAGAATAATTAAATAAAAGGCAAAAAAAAGAAAGAATAAAAAATAGCAAATACATATAAATTCAACTTTTCTGTCTCTTTTATTTACTCTGCAGAAGCAGCGAGCGTTTTCCATAGTGATTTTGAGTTCGAATTTGGCAAATAGTTTAAAAATATATTGTCAATGTCGACGGAGGAGGAAAACGCCATAGAGGCGGCGGCAGCGGCGCGAAGGGAGAGGCTGAGAGCCCTCAGAGAAGCTCAAGAACTTCTTCAAACCCCTGACGATGATGGTAACAAGACTAACGAAGAGGAAGACGAAAAGTAAGCACTACCCGTTTGTTTATCCCTTTTTTCTTAGTTAATTTGATGTTAATTGAAAAGTTGGTGTTACCGTCGATTCTGGGTTCTGCAAAGATACCTTGCTTTGTAGCTTTGTTGTCCGTAAGAGACAAATCCTTTCGTATTGGAACGAAATAGACCTGAATTGGGGTTGAAGCCCTAGCTCACTTGTTGAGCTCTCGGTCTTCGGCAGTTGAGGTGGAAGCCTCCCCTCCCCTCCCCTGAAGTAATTTTAGAAACAATAGACCTGAATAGAGCAGAATGGAGAGGTTTCAAGTCCCTCCTTTTGCTTCTGGCTTCGAATATAGTGGTAACAATTCCAGTGCATAAGCTACTTTATAGATAAGGTGAACAGCAAGCAGCCTGTTGTACATGAAACTAAATCTGTCTGGCTAATATGTGGAAAGGGGCAAGCCAAAACTGACTTCTGAGCCAAGGGTCTATCAGAAACGGACTCTCTACTCCATAAAGGTAGGGGTAAGGTCTATGTACAGTCTTACACCCACCCTCCACAGATCCCACTTGTGAGATCTCATTGGGTATATTGTTGTTGTAGTGTACTAATGAATAGAGCAGGCGAATTGAGTTTACCAATAACTGACTCAGGACTAGTTTTGGCATAGTATTGATTGGTTGATATATATTACAGTGATGTCCAAATGAAGTTCCGCAATTACCTGCCACATGACAAGCAGCTTCAAGAAGGCAAAGTCACTCCGCCAGTACTCCCAAAGTTCGAAGATCCTATTGCGACTCTACCTCCTCCTAAAGAGAAGAAAGAGGTGCTTCAGTGATTGCACTATTTATTTCCTTCTGTTTTCTTCCTCATTTTCAGATTCATATTAGTTGTGTTTACTGTCATGACTTTTCTTTGGTTAAATTTTATCAGGATCCATTTCTAAATATTGTCCCCAAGAAGCCAAATTGGGACCTGCGACGGGATGTGCAAAAGAAACTTGAAAAGCTTGAGAAACGTACCATGAAGGCACTCACTCAACTTATGGGTACGTTTTTTCTGCTGATGATTTGCTTGTGTGTAATTTGACTCTCAAGTATGTAATTGCCTTGTTCCATAACTTTTTTTTGGTAAAGTCTTGTTCCATAGGATTTGTTAAAAGTAATGTAAATAGAAAAAGAAAATCATGAGATTACATTTTGATCTCTTGAAGGCAGTCTTAGCTGAGATTGTTCCTTGTACTTCTGTTGTTTGTAAGAGCAAGAACATCTAACAGGACATGACACAAATAATTATTCCAAGATATATCTCCCTTCATAAAAAACTCTCATGATGGCCCATTTATACCCCCAGTAGGTTTACTTGCAGTGGTTGGGACTTTGCTTTAGGCAAGCTATTGGTTGCACCACTTGGATGCTCCTTTGTGAGTTGAGAGAACTTCAGTAGCACTGATCTGTGAAGTTGTTCTGTAAGGAGACTCTTAATATTGTTTGCTGCCATCTTCATCTGGTCTGATCTCATGAATGTGATTACACTCACTTTTTCGTTTTAGGAGGAAGAAGGATAGTGATTGCCTTCTTACTTTTGTGGTGTAAAAATATAGGCTATGCAAGATGGTTCCCATTTTTAGGTTGAACAATGATAACTGCCATCACCACTTAATATCGAACTAGTTCAGGTTGGCTACAAAAATCTTCTATATCATGTCCACTTCATGTTAAGGTTGAAGTTTAATTTTAATTCTGAGTAATGTTTTTTCAAAGCAAAAAGTGCAAAAAAGTGATGAAGGGCACATTAGTAAAAGAGAAACATTACATACAGAAACAAATAAGGAATAGGAGTGACATGCTCTTATAGCTATACGAATGTCATGACATATTTACGTGCACAAGTTCGGTTCAATAGGCTTGGTCAGTTTCTAAAGTTTTTATAACGTTCCTAGGTGGTGCTGCATATGGTTACTCCTTATTTCTGAGTCTTTTGCTCCTTCAATGCTGGTCACTGTGGTTTCCCTCTATGTTGATGACACTTTCTGTGTTGATCCACTTTTTGATTCTGTGCTCAGCTATTTTCAGTCAGTGTCTATGATGCCAGCCTTTTGGTGCTCTGAATCCTGAAAATGGGCTATGCCTTTGGTCCCACTTATTTTTCTAGGGCTATAGCTCATTAGGTAACTGTGGATCATTTAGTAAGATCTTCTTCTAATCAAATTGGGTTTCCTTGGAGCATTTCTCTTCTAAGCCTGGTTGTGAGTTGTGACCCCCCTAATCGTTTCCAAGTTATATAGCTTATTTTTTTATGAATAAAAGTAATTTATTAATAATGTCTTAGTACCAAGCTGGTACTAAGCAAGTACAAAAAGAAAGCTGGATAGAATCGTAGCTGCAAGGATTCCCAGAAAATCAGCTTCAATGCAAGAAAATGTAACTATTAACACAAACAATAATCTTTTAAACAAAATAATGGAAAAAACTGTAGTTAAGTTATACTCATCAAATCATGTCAATCAAGCTAGAAAAATATTTTAAGGTTTTGTTTAGATGAAACAATGTAGTTCTATATTTTAAAGTAGTTCTCGTACAGTTAATTATTATTTTTTCCTAGTCCTAATCACTGAAGTTTAGTCATCACAATTTCTTAACCATTAAATATCACTTTGTTTTATATTATTACATAGTTATGAGCTCTTAATGACAGAGCCCATCGGTGAAGAACCAAAGAGATGCATGCTTTAGCTCAACCTAGACTTGGTGAGATTTATGGCATAAACGTGCTTTAAGCGGGCCTTTCAACAATATTGTCTGCAAGTGACCCTGATGATAGCAAAAAGAATAGTATTGTGGCATTAATTTTGTACTCCACGTTCTGCCAATACATCTTATTTTCATAGCACCTGTGGAGGGTTAAATACCTATCATTACGCTTTTAGGCAAGTCAGCTTTCTACTTAAAGTCTAGCAAACATTTGGCCTAGATTGAACTGCTGTAGGTTGTATCAGACAAGTCACAAGAGCGCATGTCCAGTTGGAGCCACTATTGACTTTTGAGATGCCATACGAAACCAATGCAGAATTAACATCGTCTAATCCAAATAATTCTGAAATACTCTCCCTTTCTTTACTAAAATCCTTTGTATATTAGAAGTTAAAGGGGAATCTTAGTAATCTTAGTTGATTGGGTCCTCATCTTTCACCTTTTTGGCGAGGGGTCGATCCCTACTTTGTAATCCCATCCCGGATTTCCCCTACCCCTTCCCTTGTGTTATTTTCTTAAAAACAAAAGTGTGATCAAGAAAATGCATCTTTGGCAGATTATGGAATAGTTTTCTTGAGAATCTAATCTGGAATGCTTTTAATCTTATCTTGATCTTTTACCTAGGTTTGAAGGTCTATTATTTATTTTTTCTTTTTTTAATGAATAAGATTGAAACATATTATTTTATTGACTTTGAGGCAATATGTTTCATGTGTTAGTTTTGTTTCAGCTACCCAACTTTGAAACTTTCTTGACTTGTCTACATTGATATTTTGTAGAGGAAGAAGAAAAAAAGAGGAAGATAGCTGAAGAAGAGGATACTGAAAATGGTGGAGATTAGATAGATGTGCACCAGTAATTCAAAACATTGTGGTTTTGGATAAGACACAAGTGCTGTTATGAGTATTATGTTTATTACATCTTAGTCTTTTTGACTGTGAGACGTTGTAGCGAGTGTTGTGAAGCAAAATGAATACAGGTTAAATGTCCAAAATACATTCGTAAACTTTTGTTAAATACGAGAATCATCTGATCTTTTTTATATACTGGCTATACTAAGAGAAAATAATCTAGCCTCTTAACATTTGTAGATGTTGAGAATTGTATGCTTGGATCCGTTGGGACACTTAGACCATCTCCAACCCATGGAGAGTAAAATAGAGAATGGACACTCCAACCCACATCCATATCACTCTCTATTCTTCAAATTTAGAGAGTTGAATGGTAGTTCTCCAAATACGTACTGGCTATACTGACCTTGACCAGGCTTGTTCAAATTTAGAGAGTTGAGTGGTAGTTCTCCAAATATGTACTGGCTATACTGACCTTTGACCAGACTTGTTCAAATTGAATGGTAGTTCTCCAAATACGTACTGGCTATACTGACCTTGACCAGGCTTGTTCGAAAAGGAAAACAAAAAGAAGGGAAGTCTGTCAGAGAGCCATGAGACCATCTTAGGCCTGAGATCAGGTCTAAGAACGATCATCTACTGCAACCACAGCTCGAGGAGCCATGGTTGGCTGTTAATCACGCTCTAATCACATGGCCATGCTTCATCAACCAGACTTGGTTTCCTGTCTCCTTAGAAATAAAGGATTCAGTGGTACGAGCCTATAGAACAGATCCTGTTCAAGTAAGGTCGTGACATATGCTCCTGGTATGAAGCCTCATAAAGCTGGAGCTTATGTGTTGCACTGCCGATGTGGGAACAATCTATTGGCCCCTGACACAGCTACGCTGACTACTACTCAATCTCTAAGGCTAAAGTGCAATAAAAGTAATAAAATTTATGTCAGATTTCAGTTTTTGATTTGTTATAGAAAAAAAAATAATTATGCATTAATTTTATTTTAACGTGTAGATAGTTAATTTCGTAGAAACCGTTCCAATAGCAGTTTTTCCTCTTGCCATGAACTCCATAATAAATTAGGAAAGAAAAAATTAAAAAAAAAAAGATATAAACCAATCAAAAATATAAAAATTGGAAATTTCCTATTCCGAGTCATTAAAGGAAAACCAAAAGAAAAATAAGAAAACAATTCCCATTCCGAATTGCAGAAGGAAACAAGAAGTCTCTCCCTATAAATTCACTTCCAAAGCTCATTCAATTCACAAATCAATCTCTAGTAGAGTCTGCAATAATGGCTCCAATCAAAGTGACAGAAATTAATTCAGAGGAACGCCACGCAATGCTCTCAGAGTTTATAAAATCAATAGCATTCAAGAGACAACAGATAACAAAAGTATTCCAAAAGGGCGATGAAGTTGAAGTGGCAAGTCAAGTATATGGCTTCATAGGTTCTTACTACGAAGCAACTATTGTTTATCCCATTGGCGCTTATCATTACAAAATCAAGTATAAAACTCTGTTGACTGATGATGAATCCGGGTCACTGGAAGAGATGGTCAGTGCAGCAGTGATCCGCCCTGTTCCCCCTCATCAAGATAAAACAATGTCAGAAAACGGATTCCGTCTGTATGATATGGTTGATGTGTTTGCCAACGATGGATGGTGGTTTGGATTTATCAGTGGGAAAATTGGTGAAGAGTATTATGTCTACTTCCCTACAACTGCGGATAATATTGCATACCCTCGTCATCTGTTGAGATATCATCAAGAATGGGCTAATGGCAAGTGGATATATCTTCCCAAAACAAGGAATTAGGAAAGATTATTTTTTTAACCTATTTTTATGTGAATTATTAATCTAAGTTTAGTTGCAAAATTGTTACATATGCTGATAAAATATTTTGATTTTCTAATGGCTGCAACCATTTGATTTTTCTTTCTTTCCTTTTCNCCCCCCCCCCCCCCCGGAATTGACACATTCCATACTTATAGGATATAGATATAGTGTTTGCAGAACATTTAAATATATCATACAAATCTAAACTGTACTAAAACTGAAAGTGTTGGTCCATATTTTGGCTTGCAAACAAAAAAGAAAGTAAATCTGTCAGACAGCAATAAGACCATCTTAGGCCCGAGATCAGGTCTAAGAACAATCATCTGCACCACAAGCTCAAGGAGCCACTGTTAATCGCGCTCTGGCATATCACACTAAACAAACTCCAATTCTCAACTTACTTTTCTAGTCTTTGTTTCTTTATAGGAAAAAAAAATGTAAATAATAATGATCTACTACTGTCACTCGTCCCAAATTAACTGTCACATTTGGAATTCAGAACTAAAATTAATAATTATTTCTAACCATTCCCTTAATATAAATAAGAATGCAAGTATTTAAGAAGAAAAAATCAGTCTACTCATCATATCCCGAAAGTTTTCCAAATTACAATAATTTCCATTTCTCTTTCACCCGATACATAAATATGTTTCAGATTCATAGTGATTTAGGTTTGAAATAATTGAGGTTATGTATCAACAATAACATTTGTATCAGATACATTATTCACAACAAAGTTAATAATGTATATGATAGAAATGAAGTGATCTATTTAAATGTTAAAAGAGAGAAGGAAAAAGGGGATTTTCATAATTAATTCAAATGGTAGATATTTCTAAAGATTATGTTATCTTAAAGAACTCCATCACAATTTTTTCTCCTTGCCATAGTTCAAGTTCCTAGCAAATTAGGAAAGCAAGAAATTATATTAACAAATTAAAAATATAAAAATAGGAAATTTCTAATCCGAGTCATTCCAGGAAAAACAAAAAGAAAACAGGAAAAGAATTCTCTGCCTATAAATTCAATACCAAAGCCTCATAGTTCCTCACTTTTTCATTCAATTGAAATCAATCAATCAATCTCCAGTAGAGTCCACAAAATGGCCCGAATCAACGTGACAGAAATGAACTCAGAGCAACTCCATCAATCAAGAATGGCAATGCTCTCAGAGTCAATCAAATCAATAGCATTCAAGAAATAACAGATAACGAAAGAATTCGAAAAGGGTGATGAAGTTGAAGTGGCAAGTCAAGAATTAGGCTTCATAGGCTCTTACTACGCAGCAACTATTATTTGTTCCACTGGCGATGATTACTACAGAATCAAGTACAAGACTCTGTTGACAGATGATGAATCTGAGCCGCTAGAGGATGTTTTCTTTGCAGCAGAGATCCGCCCTGTTCCACCTAATCAAGATGAAACAATGTCAGAAAATGGATTCTGTCTATACGATATGGTTGATGTATTTGACAGCGATGGATGGTGGTTCGGATTTATCAGTGCGAAAGTTGGAGATGAGTACTATGTCTACTTCCCTACAACTGGAGATAACATTGCATATCCTCCTCATGTGTTGAGATTTCATCAAGAATGGTCTAATGGCAAGTGGATATTTCTTCCATGACAATGAAAGATTTTCAACTTGTACTAATCTTGATTTCAACAAGTTCTTGATTTACTGTAATTCGATATGAATGCGACTTGTTAATCATTCTCTTTATGCCAATTCATCAAGTTTAGTCGCAAATTGTTATATTGATGATTAAGATTTTGATATGCTGTATAGTGAGAAACGAGAATATATGAATTTGTTACTCTGTTTTAGAGTTGAATTGTGCTGTATAATAATATGATGCATTACGTTTATGTCAGTTTTAGTTAAGACTACGTTTCAACAACTCTTTTAGGCTTCAAATTGACTATATCCATAGGCTGAATGTTGAATTGGCAAAAATAAAGTCGAGACAATCATTCTGGGCTATATTTGATACATTAGAAAGTGTTTAAGACAGCCGTGAGACATCTTAGACTTGCAAACAGATCCAAAGTTCTCAAACTTCCTAAATACGCAGATGAAGAAAACAGGAAACCGTTATTTCTTTCTGTGCTTGTACAAGAGGAAAAAACAAAAAGAATGAGAGTCTGTCAGACAGCAATGGGACCATCCTAGGCCTGAGATCAGGGTCTAAGAACGATCATCTACTGCAACCACAGCTCGATGAGCAATGGGTGACTATTAATCACGCTCTGGTCACATGGCCATGTTTCATCAACCAGACTTGGTTTCCTGTCTCCTTAGAAATCAAGGATTCAGTGGTACGAGCCTATAGAACAGATCCTGTTCAAGTAAGGTCGTGACATATGCTCCTGGTATGAAGCCTCATAAAGCTAGAGTTTATGTCTTGCACTACCGATGTGGGAACAATCTATTGGCCCCTGACACAGCTACGCTGACTACTACGCAATCTCTAAAAGCTCAAATGCAATAGAATTTGTGTCAGATTTCAGTTTTAGATTCGCTATAGAAAAAATAATAATTATCCACTAATTTATTTTAAGGTGTAGACAATTATTTTCGTAGAAATTATTCCAATTCTAATAGAAACCGAGGTTTTATACTGGATAAAAACAACACAATACAAAGAGAGACACAAGTATCTCGTATTTCAATGAACAATAGAAAATACAAAGAGAGACAAGTATCTCGTATTTCGATGAACAATAGAAAATACAAAGAGAGACAAGTATCTCGTATCTCTTAAAACAACTTTTTCTGCATATAAAATATATATTACCCCCTGTCTACTTATGAAAAATTTTAAGATGGTAGAGGCACAATCTACAATAGTTGTGACTTGTGTGAGGTTCCACTCAATTTTTTGACATTTGAATTTGTGCGTCCATTTGTACAAATGGTCCATAAATCCAAGTGTCAAAAATTATTGTGTGAGGCTCCATTCAATAGTTGACACTTTGATTTATGGGCCCATTTGTACTCTTTTATCTCCATTTATACATTTTTACCTTCCACTCACCACCCCAAGTGTTCTCCTCATCCGTTCCCCTATTCTTTATACCTTTTCTTTACTTGTGTCTTTTTCATTTTTTTTTCTATAAAATGCAGTCAGGGCCAACTCAATAATATTGGGAGCCTAAAGCGAAACTTAAGAGAGTCCCTAATATTTAATTTTTTTCATTATATATAATTTTATTTAAAATCTACTTTTCTAGCTATTTTAGATGCGAAGTCATTAGGTACTGTTTTATAATCAATTTGTTTTAATAATTCCTTTTCAAATGATAATATAGCTAATTCATTCAATCTGTCATGAGACATTGTTGATCTTAAAGAAGATTTAATCAATTTTAATTTCGAAAAAACTTCTTTCGGTTGAGGCAACAGTTACATGAACTGTTAACGTTATTCTATAAACAATATGTGTATTTGGAAAAGAATCAAGTCTTTTTGTTTGATAGGGTATTTTCATTAGATCATTATCTTCTACTTGTATTATTTCCCTTAACACTTTTAATTTAAAAAATAAATCTAAACCATCAATTTCAGAATAACTATTACGTGTTAAAGAAAGTTCAAGGTTAAGACAATATTTTTAAAAAAATTCTCATCATCTAGTGATCTCAATATTTTACCATTGAATAAGAAATCAAAAATATTTTCATATGCTTCAATGGTTCAAATCTATTTTGAAGTAAAAAAATAGTTTGATCTACTCTACATATATAAAGCAATTAACTCTAAAAGATTTTTCAAGAGACTTTGTGATTTCGCTATCCATATTTTCATCAAAGTGTTTCTTACGAAATTAAGGTTTATTTTCATCTCATATGCAATTTTCTTAGTAGAAATCATAACACTCATAGTACATATAATTTTTTTCTAAAATAACATATGTAAGTAATTGTTTTTAAAAAATGGGGGCCCCAAAATATATGGGGCCCCAAGCGATGACTTTAGTGGCCTAGGGGTTGAGACGACCCTGAATGCAGTTCTTTAAAAATGGAAATGTGAAAGATGATAAAAATATATTCTTTCTTTTGGTAATTGGAAAAAAGTTAAAACTAAAAGACAATAAATGATATATTAAAGCATTAACTTATATACAAAGAAAATAAATGAGGTCGATACGGTATAATAGAAGTTAATTTATTTTATTTGACTAATTTTTATTCACAAAATTTCTGAGAATATTTAATCGTAACCAAATATTAATGAAAATACTAGAATTAGAAATGATTGATTCAACTTAAGTAATTTGTAGGTTTACGTACTTAAAAACACTTTTTAAATGCTTAAGCTGAATTTAGAAATAAAAAGATAAAAATATTGAAGCAAAGATAATGTATTTTATTAAAAAGAATATTGATAAATAACTTATTAGTTGGAATAACTAAAATGTCCTTAAAATTGTTAATATTAAAAAATAAACTTATTATCCAATACTTTTAATATTATCAAACAAACAAAAAACACAAATGATAGTATTAAATTAAGTCAAAACTCAAATTAATTGTGTTTCATTCACTTTAGAATATAAATTAATTAGATGCAAATATTTTTTAATAAATATGAACTATTTATCTAAATAGCATGCAATAATTAGCAATTTGACTAAAAAATAAATCTCTCCATAACTACTTATTCAAAAATAACAAGCAAACTCATAAATAAAAATAAGAAAAAAAAGGACCTTTTTTCCTTTCTGTTTCGATTTTATTTTGTAAGACAAATCTAAAATATGGCATTTGGCCTTTTCAGTTAATAAATAAATAAATTGTAAGACAAATCTGTAAAATAAAATGAAGTTTTTGTACCATGAATTCAATCTAGAATTGTTTTTTAAAAATTATATTTGGAAGTTATTTTTTTTTATTAGATAGAAAAATGAAAAAGAAAAAAAAAGAGGGGGTTCCAGGTGGGTGGATAAGGAAACTGGGTGATAGGAGGTAAAAGAGTACATATGGACCCACAAATCCAAATATAAAAAATTGAGTGGAATCTCACACAACTATTGTTGGTTGTGCCTCTACCATCTTAAAATTTCTCGTCTACTTATAATAGATCTTCTATTATATAATAAATAACTAAAACTACTTCATAACTATTTGGGATAAGGATAGATAACTTCTAATAACCATAAGGAACTTTCAAATAACTCCTAATAACCGTAAGTAACCGCTCAACGCTCCATGGATTAAACCTTTAGAAATTTCAGAAGATGCACATCATTATCTTCTCCTATCTTTCTTCGCTTCTTCCTCCTTGAATTAGTACGGTACGTGCCTTGTCAAATTCTCAGTGGGAAAAATTCCATCACAGTGTTTCCTCTCGTGCCATATTTCAAGTCCATAATAAATTAGGAAAGAAAAAAAGAAGATATAAACCAATCAAAAATATAAAAATTGGAAATTCCTATTCTGAGTCATTAAAGGAAAACCAAAAGTAAACAGGAAAACAATTCCCATTCCTAATTACCGAAGAAAACAAGAATTCTCTCCCTATAAATTCACTTGCAAAGCCTCATAGTTTCTCATTCAATTCAATCTCCATTAGAGTCCACAATAATGGCCCCAATAAAAGAGACAGAAATTAATCCAGAGGAACGCCACACAATGCTCTCAGAGTTCATAAAATCAATAGCATTCAAGAGACAACAGATAACAAAAGTATTCCAAAAGGGTGATGAAGTTGAAGTGGCAAGTCAAGTATATGGCTTCATAGGTTCTTACTACGATGCAACTATTCTTTCTCCCATTGGCGCTTATCATTACAAAATCAAGTATAAAACTTTGTTGATTGATGATGAATCAGCGCCACTGGAAGAGATGGTCACTGCAGCCGCGATCCGCCCTGTTCCACCTCATCAAGATGAAACAATTTCAGAAAACGGATTCCGCCTGCACGATATGGTTGATGTGTTTGCTAACGATGGATGGTGGTTTGGATTTATCAGTGGGAAAATTGGAGAAGAGTACTATGTCTACTTCCCTACAACTGCGGATAACATTGCATATCCTCGTCATGTGTTGAGATTTCATCAAGAATGGGTTAATGGCAAGTGGAAATATCTTCCAAAAACAAGGAATTAGGAAAGATTAATTTTTTTTTACCTATTTTTAATAGATTTAGGAATGCGACTTATTAATCTAAGTTTAGTTGCAAATTGTAACATATGCTGATAAATATTTTGATTTTCTAATGGTTGCAACAATTTGAGTTTTCTCTCTTTCTTTTCTTATGATCTGTTTTTGACACTTTCCATACTAATTTGATCAAAACATATAGTTATACTGTTTGCAAAACATCTAGATTTAAGGTGAAGATCATCAATTTCTTAGAAACCATCCCAATTCCCACTCAAAGGCGAAGTCAAAATTTTAATCTTACACTTCTGTAACGATAATTTCAAATGTTAATAACTAAGTTCTAAACTTAATATTTTTACATATTTAATATCTTCTAAATACAAATACACAATTCAAGTAAAAAGTTACTGGGTTTGACCGAACCCGTACCCAGGCATCTAGCTCCTCCCCTGATTCCCAGTAGGAAGAACTCCATCACAATTTTTTTCACCTTGCCATAGTTCAAGTACCTAATAAATTAGGAAAGTAAGAAAATATTAACAAATTAAAAATATAAAATTGGAAATACCTATTCCGAGTCATTCCAGAAAAAAACAAAAGAAATCTCTGCCTATAAATTCAGTAGCAAAGCCTCATAGTTCCTCACTTTTTTCATTCAATTGAATCAATCAATCAATCTCCAGTAGAGTCCGTGAAATGGCCTCAATCAACGTGACAGAAATGAATTCAGTGCAACTCCATCAATCAAGAATGGCGATGCTCTCAGAGTCAATCAAATCAATTGCATTCAAGAAACAACAGATAACGAAAGATTACGAAAAGGGTGATGAAATTGAAGTGGCAAATCAAGAATTAGGCTTCATAGGCTCTTACTACGCAGCAACTATTATTTGTTCCACTGGCGATGATTATTACAGAATCAAGTACAAGACTCTGTTGACAGATGATGAGTCTGAGCCGCTAGAGGATGTTTTCTCTGCAGCCGAGATCCGCCCTGTTCCACCTCATCAAGATGAAACAATGTCAGAAAATGGATTCCGTCTATACGATATGGTAGATGTATTTGACAACGATGGATGGTGGTTCGGATTTATCAGTGCGAAAGTTGGAGATGAGTACTATGTATACTTCCCTACAACTGGAGATAACATTGCATATCCTCCTCATGTGTTGAGATTTCATCAAGAATGGTCTAATGGCAAGTGGATATTTCTTCCATGACAATGAAAGATTTTCGACTTGCACTGATCTTGATTTCAAGAAATCCTTGATTTACTATAATTTGATATGAATGCGACTTAATTGATCATTCTCTTTATCCCAATTCATCAAGTTTGGTCGCAAATTGTTATATTGATGATTAAGATTTTGATATGCTGTATAGTGAGAAACGAGAATATATGAATTTGTTACTCTGTTTTAGAGTTGAATTGTGCTGTATAATAAGATGCATTACTTTTCTGTCGGTGATACTCCCAAATTCAGGCTTATATCTACAGAATTGAGCATATTCTTCAATGCCGTCTAATGTTAAGTCTTGAATATACCGTCTTATGTTTTTTATATATATAGCTACAATCAGAAACTGGAAAAGAAACAAAAAAGGGAAGAATGAATTTGAGTGGATCAATCAGAGTTGGAAATCTTATGGAATATAATTCATCACGAAGCTTGTAGAGAATTCTTGAAAGCTTGAGGCATGTCAAAGACACCATTTTTAAACTCAATATAGATGTATGTCAAGAATATAAGTATATATAGGTCTGAAGAACTCAAATGATCACAATGGAGTTTCAAAGCTAAAAAATTGCTGCAGTTTGGAAAAAAGGATTAATGGCTCAAGAATTTAGTTATAAGATAGTTAATAATGGGTTATGTTACAAATATCAGTTGCAACATTAATATTTGAATTAGAAGTAATGATCAATCAGTGGCAGTAATGATTTTCTCAACTTTTAGCATTGTTGCAACTTAAAACTTGTAACAAAGATCACGATTTCACTTGCACACAACTAGCCTCTTAACACTTGTAGATGCTGAAAATTGTATGATTGGACCCGACCCAACCAATTGAGACATATATTATGTCCTTTTGGTTCACCGCGAAGATGTAATCCGTTATCCCCTCCCCAATTATAGAATGGTTTTCTTGAGAGTCTAACCTGGAATGCTTTTAATCTAGGTTTGAAGCTCCATTTTTTTTCCCCTTTTTAATGAATAAGATTGAAGCATATTATTTTATTGATTTTGAGGCAATATGTTTCATGTGTTAGTTTTGTTCCAGCTACCGGACGTTGAAACTTTCTTGAAAATGGTGAAGATTAGATGGATGTACACCAGTAATTCAAAACATTGCGGTTTTGGATAAGCTGTATGAGTATTTTGTTTATTACATCTAATCTTTCTGTGAGACGTTGTAGTGAGTGTTGTGAAGATTATGAATACAGGTTAAATGCGCAGGATACACTCGTAAACTTTTGTTAAATACGGTAATTATTCAGATCTTATTTATATACAATCTACACTAAGAGAGTATAACTAGCCCCTTAACATTTGTAGAAGCTGAAAATTGTATGCTTGGGCCTGTTGGGATACATATTATGTCCTTTTGGTTCACCTCGAAGAAACAGCTTATGCACATACTAGCTAAATACTTGCTGGCTATACTGACCTTGACCAACATGATAGTATCATTCATGATTTCTCTTTTGTTTTAGTTAAGACTAAGTTTCAACAACTCTTTTAGGCTTCAAATTGACTATATCCATAGGCTGAATGTTGAATTGACAAAAATAAAGTCGAGACAATCATTCTGGGCTATATTTGATACATTAGAAAGCGGCCCTTTCTTTCTGGGCTTGTCCAAGAGGAAATCGGAAATCAAAAAGAAGGGGAGTCTGTCAGACAGCCATGGGACCATCCTAGGCATGAGATCAGGTCTAGGAACGATCATCTACTGCAACCACAGCTCGGGGAGCCATGGTTGGCTGTTAATCACGCTCTGGTCACATGGCCATATTTCATCAACCAGACTTGGTTTCCTGTCTCCTTAGAAATCAAGGATACAGTGGTACGAGCCTATAGAACAGATCCTGTTCAAGTAAGGTCGTGACATAAGCTCCTGGTATGAAGCTTCATAAAGCTGGAGTTTATTTGTTGCACTGCCGATGTGGGAACAATATGTTGGCCCCCGACGCAGCTTCGCTGACTACTACTCAATCTCTAAACCTAAAGTGCAATAAAAGTAATAAATTTTGTGTCAGATTTCAGTTTTTGATTCATTATAGAAAAATTAATTATTATGCACTAACTTATTTAAGGGTAGACAAGTATTTTCGTGGAAACCATTCCGATTTCCAGTGGGAAAAATTCCATCACAGTTTTTCTTCTTGCCATAGTCCATAATAAATTAGGAAAGAAAAAAAAGATATAAACCAATCAAAAATATAAAAATTGGAAATACCTATTCCGAGCATTCCAGGAAAAAACAAAAGAAAACAGGAAAAGAATTCCTTATTTAGTCATTGAAGGAAACAGATTTCTCTGCCTATAAATTCAGTACCAAAGCCTCATAGTTGCTCACTTTTTTCGTTCAATTGAGTCAATCAATCTCCATAGAGTTCACAATAATGGCCCCAATCAACATTACAGAAATGAATTCAGTGCAACTCCATCAATCAAGAATGGCGATGCTCTCAGAGTCAATCAAATCAATAGCATTCAAGAAACAGCAGATAACGAAAGAATTCGAAAAGGGTGATGAAGTTGAAGTGGCAAGTCAAGAATTAGGTTTCATAGGCTCTTACTACGCAGCAACTATTATTTGTTCCACTGGCGATGATTATTACAGAATCAAGTACAAGACTCTGTTGACAGATGATGAGTCTGAGCCGCTAGAGGATGTTTTCTCTGCAGCCGAGATCCGCCCTGTTCCACCTAATCAAGATGAAACAATGTCAGAAAATAGATTCCGTCTATATGATATGGTTGATGTATTTGACAACGATGGATGGTGGTTCGGATTTATCAGTGCAAAAGTTGGAGATGAGTATTATGTCTACTTCCCTACAACTGGAGATAACATTGCATACCCTCCTCATGTGTTGAGATTTCATCAAGAATGGTCTTATGGAAAGTGGATATTTCTTCCAAGACAAGGAAAGATTTTCAACTTGTACTAATCTTGATTTCAACAAGTTCTTGATTTACTGTAATTCGATATGAATGCGACTTGTTAATCATTCTCTTTATGCCAATTCATCAAGTTTAGTCGCAAATTGATATATTGATGATTAGATTTTGATATGCTGTATAGTGAGAAACGAGAATATATGAATTTGTTACTCTGTTTTAGAGTTGAACTGTGCTATTTAATAAGATGCAGTACTTTTCTGTTATAATAAACATTAATCACAAAGATTCACTAGAAAATGAATAAGGTATTGATATTAGTTCTTCTCTATGTCGTTGCCATATTCACAAGTTCCAATTCTGCACCTGAATCCGACCCGATTCTTGACATAAACGGAAAAATCCTCCGAACACAAGCTACGTATTTAGTAGTCCCAGTAAATCACAAATATGGTGGGATTTCTTTAGAAACCACTGGCAATGAAAAATGTCAACTTGGTGTAGTTCAAGAAATTTACAATGTGCACGGAGGCTCTGTGGCATTATTCCCACTGAACTCAAAGAAAGGTGTAATACGCGTGTCTACTGATTTAAACATCGCGATTTTGTTTATTGCAAAGTCATTTGCAAAGATGTTGAGTTTATATGATCAATGGACAGAGACGTTTGTCACTCAGCAATGTCCCTCTTGTGTTCAATTTTAAAAAGGAATTCACTTAACATCGAAAAAATAACGATTAGTAATAATAATGATTAGTATAAAGAACAATAATGTAATAACGCGTGCCTACGCTATGCTTTTATTATTGAGTAAACATATAAGTTATTAACCCCATTTTTTCGTGTTTCCATAATTCAAGTCCCTAACAAATTAGGAAAAATAATAAAGTAAACAATTAGGTAAATGGAAACCTAATCACCGTAACTGAATATTCTGCCTATAAATTGACTTGCAAAGCCTCATAGTTGCTCACTTTTCATTCAATAGAAACAATCTCCATTACTACTCTCGAAATGGAACGCCACGAATCAAGAATGGAAATGCTCACAGAGTCAGTAAAATCAATAGCATTCAAGAAACAACAGATAACAAAAGTATTCCATAAGGGGGATGAAGTTGAAGTGGCAAGTCAAGTATATGGCTTCGTAGGTTCTTACTACGAAGCAACTATTGTTTCTTCCATTGGCGCTTATCATTACAGAATCAAGTACAAGAATCTGTTGACTGATGATGAATCTGCACCACTGGAAGAGATGTTCACTTCAGCCGCGATCCGCCCTGTTCCACCTCATCAAGATGAAACAATGTCAGAAAACGGATTCCGTCTGTACGATATGGTTAATGTATTTGCCAACGATGGATGGTGGTTTGGATTTATCAGTGGGAAAATTGGAGAAGAGTACTATGTCTACTTCCCTACAACTGCAGATAACATTGCATACCCTCGTCATGTGTTGAGATTTCATCAAGAATGGTCTAATGGGAAATGGATAGTTCTTCCAAGACAAGGAAAGATTTTCGACTTGCACTAATCTTGATTTCAACAAGTTCTTGATTTACTGTAATGTGATATGAATGTACTGAATCTTTTTCCTTTATGTTAAAAAGAATTTCAAGTTTAGTCCCAAAAATTGCTTTGCTAATGAAGATTTCTATTGAGGAAATAGTCATTAAATGTTTGTACTTTACAGTGAGAAATAAGAATCTGTAATTTGTTACTCTGTTTTAGCCTTGAAATTGTGCTGTATAATAAGATGCATTACTTTTCTGTTCATTTATAACTTGTATCTACAGAATTGAAGATATTCAATAGTAACTTTGAGAATTGAGATTCAGTATCTGTCAATAAATTATATGCTTGGATTCAACCCGACCCCATTGGGACACATATTATGTCCTTTTGGTTCACCTCGAAGAAACAACTGCGTACTTACCTTCACCAGATATTTATATCAAATCAATACTAGCGTGTGTGTTATGCATATTCTTATAGTATCACCTGACTATAATTAATTAACAAACATTTTCTTAATTAACCAATATAAATTTCAATGATTTGGGATTAAACAATCAGCTAGGAACACCAAGTTGACATGTATTGTGCTGCTGATTTGGTTATCTTTAGACAAATATTATCAATCAAAACAATCAGGGTGGGTCAAACACCATCAATCAACCTCTTTAGGCACCCAAAGTTTTAATTAAACCAAAATCCAACCAATGTGCTATTTTTCTTCTATAAAAACACTAATCACATATATCCATCCAAACAAAAACAGAAAATGAATAAAGTTTTGCTATTACTTCTTCTCTGTGTCTTTGCCATCTTCACAAGTTCCAATTCTGCACCTGAACCCGATCCGATTCTTGACATAAACGGAAAAATCCTCCAAACACACACTACGTATTTCGTAGTCCCAGTAAATCACAAATATGGTGGGATTTCTTTAGAAACAACTGGCAATGAAAAATGTCAACTTGGTGTAGTTCAAGAAATATACGATGTGCACGGAGGCTCCGTGGCATTATTACCACTGAACCCAAAGGAAGGTGTAATACGTGTGTCTACTGATTTAAATATCGCGATTTTCAGCACCCACGGGTGTGGTGATCAATCTACAGTGTGGCAACTTGAAACGTATGATTCAAAAACAGGAAAGTATTTTATTAAAGACGGCGGAGTTGAAGGAAATCCTGGTCCTAAGACTATAAGGAATTGGTTCAAAATTGACAAGTATGGGCATGGTTACAAGTTTGTTTATTGCCCTTCAGTGTGCAGTAAATGCAAAGTTATTTGCAAAGATGTTGGAGTTTATATGAAAAATGAACAGAGACGTTTGGCACTCAGTAATGTCCCTCTTGTGTTCAATTTTAAAAAGGAAGAATTCACTTCTTGAGATTGAACAAATAACAAAATAATAAGAATAAGGACATTACAATAAGTTGTTCTATAAAAGAACAATAATGTAAGAGATGCTTTTATTTCTTCTTGTTGTTTTTATTGTCACTGAATAAATAAATGCAATCCCTTTTGCCTAATTTGAGCTCGAAAGATTAAGAGTTTTGTTTAGGGGTGGCAATGGATGGGTCATAATGGGTTAGGATAATAATCGGGTCAAGACCCAATTCAATCCAAATTTGCTTGAGTCAAAACAAGTTGGGTCATAATGGGTTACATTACGGGTCAAGACCCACCCAACCCAATTTCTACTAAGCTTAATTGTTTTATTTGTCTTTTAAATTATTTTAGTACCTAATAAAATTATATTTTTTCTTTATTATTGCTATACAACATATCAAATTGAAAAGTAAGCTTTTAAAAAATATTCCGACAAGATTTTTCATGAGTCAATCAGGTTACATATCAACCCAATTTTTAATGAATTGAAATGGGTTGGATTGAAATGGATTGAGTTAATGAATGGGCGAGTTAATAACCCGCCCAAACTTAAATGGGTTGGGTGGGATGAACGAGTTTGGGTTTAATTTTGCCACCTCTAGTTTTGTTTGATGTACAAAGGTTAAGATTTGAAACTAATTAATAGTACCCTTTTTTAAAAAACTCTTTTAGACTTAATTCAACCCCAAATACTCATTTACGGGGATGATTGTCCAAGTCCAAAGAGATCATGCATATTTTTCTCATTCCACCGACAACGCGTGAGACTTACCAGGAAGTATATGTAGATAGATTATACTATATGTCTATACGCCCATCATCTATCGATCACTTCATTATACAATAGCTCCATTAAACGCTTATTTTATCATTTGAGTTCAAGTTATAATACATTGTGTCACTATCATTATTTTTTTTAATAGTATTAAGTTATTCTAAGGATATATAATTACAGAGGTGAAGTCATGATTAAGAGTTTAGGGGTTCTAAATTTCTTTAATAACCGTCAATCAATTTTGTTAGGGGTTCACAAAGTAACATACATATATATTTAATTAATTTTCTAGTACAAATATAAGGTCTACGGAAAAGCTATTGGGTTCGTCCGAACCCATGAACCCCCACCTAGCTCCACCTCTCATATAAATGACTTAAAATTCTTTTAATTTTCAACGAACATGGACATCAAAAATCCAAACTATTCTCATTTTAAACTTAGGTTTAATTACAATAAACACTCTGATAATATGACTCAATTTGAATACACCCCTGTATTTTAATCTTTTAATGTTATATTCATTAAAATAATACAATATAATACACATTATGAAACAACCTAAAACAAAATTGACAAGAAAGGAAGAAACAAAATGCACAGCTTAATTTATTAGGAAACTAAATGCCTTATTACATCACTATTAATTATTATATGAAGGATAAGTTATCATCATCCTCATTAGTATAGACACTTATTATTTTTGCAGAGTGAAATTAGATACGTTCAACGACCTTCAAGAATTTCCTTCTTAAAGTTGAACACAAGAGGGGCACCATTTATAAGCCCTAAACGCCTCTGACCATTGACCATAACAACTCCAACATCTTTACAAATAACTTTACAGTAAACAAATTTATAACCCTGCCCATACTTCTCAATTCTGAACCAATTATTCCTTCTAACCTTAGGACCAACATTAATAAAATACCTCCCTCCATCATATTTCTCTAGTTGCCACATTGTCGAATGAAGACAATCGTAGGTACTGTAAATTGCAACGTTTAAATCAATGGACACGCGAATTACACCTTTCTTTTTATCGACTGGGATTAATTCCAGGCCGTGGCCGTGTGGTTCAACGTAACGTTTTTGTATGACACTAAGTTGACATGTCTTATTATTGCCTACGGTTTCCACGGCAACGCCACCGTATTTTTCGCCGTTAATTGGAACTATAAAATATGTTTTTTCTGTTCGGAGAATTTTGCCGGTTATGTCAAGAACTGGATTAGTTGCTGAAGATGCTTCACAAAGCCAAGAATTTGTGAAGATGGCAAAAATAGAGATAAATTGTAATATGAATAATTTCTTCATTTTCTGAAACTTTTGTACTATGATTGGTATTTTTTTTATTTTGGTTTTGTGATGGAGAATTTTTGTATGGACATTTAAAGGTGTGGATTGTGTTTTTTTATAAAGAAAATATAGCACATTGGTTGTGGATTTTCTGTTTAAAACTTGGGCACGTACCTAAATAGGTCGACGGTGTTTGACTTTGACATTAAATCAAATATTTTTGTGTGGCTTTTGTTTGACTTTCACTTTTCTAATCCAATGAGCAATTTTGGGAGGTTTGGTGGATATTATTTATGAGGGAGGTCTGTCACTTGGTGTGCATGGTATTTGAAAATTTTTAATCCAGTAATTTTGATCTTTAATAATTAAAAGTACGATATATATATATATATATTACTTAATAGTTTGTTCGACTTGGACTTATATATAATTTATATGTAATAGATAATTATGATTTTTACTTTTTAAGAAACGTCTCAATTATATCATACTAACATCTTACATATGTAGAAATATTTTTTTATAAAAAGTAAATGTAATTAATTTCATTAATCAATGACACAAAAAGATAATTTAATTAAAATAGAGTAGACAAAATGTGAAGGTCTAATATTTTTTTTTCATACTAATACTAATTTACAAATTTGTTAGTATCATATTATTAATTAAAATATATGAGTTGTATATATAATTATATATTTCGATATGATAATCTGTATTTCATTTTTTTTCTTCATAAATGTTGCATATTGTACCAAATATAAAACAAAAATAATTAAAACACATATCAAAAGTCATGTCAAATATCATAACATCGTGATGCAGTGTAACAAATTGTAAAAACATTTTGGGAGCATATATATATGATTGTTTTAATTATGATTAGAGCTTTATTCTAGTTAATTAAATTTCAGCCATTAAGTTAGAACTGTGACATGTGTCTCCAAACCAAGTAAGAATTTTAGAAAAATGAAGAGAGAGAAAAATGAAGAGGAGCCAGATCCAATAATTACACCTTTTTTCTTTATAATTAGTGCTTTAAGAAATTATACTTTTTTGGTAGTAAAATGTTTTACTATTATTATTCCTTTATTTATATGATATATATAGTCATAAATAAAGTGTTGGAAAAGAATATGATAGATTAGAGAGTAAATTATAAGAAATAAAGAACAATGAAAAAAAATTGTAACTCGATTAAATTTTCAAAGGATCAATCCAATTAAAATCGTATAATAAAAATACCTACTTTATTTTTATATCAATAAAGTCATTCAATTTAAATTTCTTCTCACAAAATACATTTTACACAACCAAAATTCTCACGTGGAGCTTTTGCAAAACAAAACACACACAAGTTTATTAGCAAAGGTCACTCGATTCTTATGAAGTACATCACTATTATTTGAATTAAGGACAAGTTATCTTCTTCTTCATTTGGTAGATTTATCTTATTTAAGTAATTTGTTCAATTACATTAACATATAGATACTTGCTTCACCCGACTCTGCACATAACGGAATCTTAGTGCACCAGACTGTCTTTTTAATTTCAAGAATTGAATTCTCTTTTGAAGTTGAACACGAGAGGAACATCGTTGATGAGTGCTAAACGATTTTGTTCTTTGATCATATAAACTCCAACATCTTTGCAAATGACTTTGCAGTAAGTGCACACTGAAGGACAATAAACAAATTTGTAACCATGTCTATACTTCTCAATTTTGAACCAATTCCTTATTGTTTTAGAACCAGGATTCCCATCAACTCCACCAACGTTAACAAAATACTTCCCTGTCGATGGATCATACTCCTCAAGTTGCCACACCGTGGATTGTGCTGAAAATCGCAACATTTAAATCAGTCGATACACGTATTATACCTTTCTTTTTATCCACCGGGATAAATTCTAAAATATCACCATTTTTGTCGTATTTTTCTTTTACAACGCCAAGTTGACATGTCTCATTGCCGATGGTTTTTACAGAGAGACCGCCATTTTCGCGATTTGTTGGCACTATGTAATACGTTGTGTGTGTTCGGAGGATTTTGCCATTTATGTCTAACACTGGTTCAGGTGCGGAGGATGCTTCACTAAGCCAAGAATTGATGAAGGTGACAAGTAATAATATAAGCAATAGATTCTTCATTTTCTGAAATTTTGTAAGTAGTGATATTTTTGTTTTGTGAATTTTGCATGGACAATTAGAGATGTGAAATGTGTTTTTTTTTTATAAAGAAAATAGCACATTGGTAGTGGATTTTTTTAATACTTGGGGACGTGCCTAAATTAAAAGGTTGATGGTGTTTGACCTTATATAATTTATGTTTTAAATTTTTTATTCAGTATTCGATATCCGTATTGAAGTTTGACTAATTCAGATTCATATCGAATAGGGCCCCATTTGGGTAGCACTCCTTACAAAGAATTTTTTTTATGCCTAAGGCTTGAATCCAAAACCGCTAATTATGGGAGGAGCATGCAATCTCATCCGATCCACTACTCCATATCCATTAGTAATCTATACTAACTAGTGTACTTGGTCACGCTTCGCGCGATTATGAAAAGAATTAAAATAAAGTTACATACTAATTTCATTAATTACTTTAATAAAAGGATTTTTTTATTAATCACCTAATATCATAGAAGAGAAGCTATGAAAAATATTTAGGTTAAATATGAAATTCATTAAGAAATCAATATATGTGAACTTCTGAAAGTTAAATATTAAAAATAAATTTCATAGAGAAAAAAGAGAAGGTAATATTAGAACTATTGGAATGTAAACTTTAGATGGGATCGTTTTTTTCTTTTTTATTTGGGATCTTTTTTAGTATAATTTATCTATATTTATATAAACTTGAAATCTGATCGTTCTTTTGTACTTCTTTGTAATCCTTTTGATTATATTCTTAGTATAATTTTTCGACAATGTGTAAACTCAGATTGCCATTAATAGTTATTATCCATGACTACATTGTTAGCCAACACTATTTTTAATCATTATCCACAATTACTATTACTTGTCGTCGTCATCGCCCAATCATCACATATTTTAATTATTTTTATTGTAAAATATTAGATTAATTTAATATTTGATTAATAACTTTTTAATAATCAAATTTAAATAAAAATAATCTTACATATTTAAATGATGAAAAATAACAATCTTAATTAGTTAGTTTTCATATTTTAATATATTATTATTATTATATTTAGGTTGAGATATCCAATTACCTTTTGGGACAAGTTATATCAGGAAAACAAAAGAATGTAAGAAAATAAATTTAAAAATAAACATAAAAGAGAACAAAAGAAAGAACTCACTACGCAAAAAAAAAATTCAAAAAAATGACACATACAAATTCCTATTTCTTTTAATTTTGTTTGGCTTAAACACAAAAATATTAAAAAGTATATTTCACATTTTAAATAAATATTACATTCAATATAATAAATTCCTAAGAATAAAGAGTCACTGTAATTAAGAGAATTAAGAATGTGGTTTTGGAGTTGTTTGTAACATAAAAATGACAAACCAACATAATTTATCCAGAAGAAACAAAAATATGCTTTGACATATTAGCCTTACTTGCTAATTAAAAGTAATATATGAAATTATAATTGAAAAAGATAATGCACCGCAAAGCTTAAAAATATTGTAACATATCAGCCACTAATTCTCTAACCGAAGATGACTACAAAATAACACACAATTTTAGTGTGATTTTATAGTGTTAATATAACCTTCTACATTAAATAATTAAAGGTTATGAATATGAAAGGCTTGAGAGGTTATGAATATGAAAGGTTTGGGAGTTATGAATAATATTAATACTAATTTAAGAATATAATTTATATAATTGAAGAGGTATAAGATAAGAAAAATTTGCAAGAAAAAAATAATTGAAAGAAATAAGAAAAAATGTCAAAGAAAAGAGAAAAATAAATAAATATGAATGTAGGCTATAAAGAGGTGTCACATCACCTTCTCTATGTTCATCCTTTATATAGATACATAGATTCTTTTATTTTTGGAAGTTTTTTCTTTCTTTCCAATCGAATGATCAATTTTGCAAGTTTTAGCGACTAGTTTTAATTTGATGGATTATATTTCTAGGGGAGCTCATTTGGTTTTTCTTCCCATCAATATAAATAATATAATATAATACAATAAAATGAAAATTAAAAGTAAGTGTCACTAGATAAGAAATCCAAAAGGCTTTCATTAAAAGAAATCATTTTTAATTATCATCTAATTAAATTATACTAATGGATAGTGTATAAATAAAAGGAAAGGGTCAAGAAAGGCAGGACAAGTTGTTAAGTATATAAAATCAACTTTAAATTTCAAAACGGTTATTAGACACTAAATAAAAAAATTATATTGGCCATCATCACTTGTCGAGTAGCAGAGTATGAATTCATGGAAACTAATGATGTCTGACTATGAATTCCATTCAGATCGAAATTGCAGAAAAATAACGTGCGTTCAAACAAGTATAATATTCAAAGTGTTTATGGTGAAAATTATACTTAAATTATCACTTTTTTTTCGTAAATATTATCTTAATTATTAATTGTTCTTTTTAAATGTTTAAACTATCACTTCCTTTCATATTAAAACACACTCTTTCATATTGAGTTAATCAAATATTTATTTTTATCGAAAACATACGTATGTAAATGGCCTTCAGCATTAAGGTGTCTTTTAATTAAAAAAAATGATAATTAAAATATGAAATTCACTTAAAATATAGTTAACTGTTTTACTTTTACCATTAACTCAAATCTAAATGATGTGACAAGACAAACCATATGCTGCAGCCACCTCATAGTGTCTCTCTGAAGTATTCTACTAGCAAACTGTGTGATAAAAACATTAGTATATAATATGTATCTTATGTTACTTTTTTTTTTTATATACCACGATATTATAACATGAAAAATTAAATAATAATATCTAGCTGGCTCCGATCCAATTTTAGCCTATGGTTTCAGTAATTTAAATATTAAATAATGAGAACTAAATAAAACCAGATGGATTAAATATTAAATAAAACCATATGCTTCCATCTCTTATTGTCTCTTCACCCTACGCGACAGGTAAACTAGGAGTACTATAAATATAATATTCTTATGTAGTACTTCATCATTATAGTAATTTCACTTTCCCGTGTATAATTTTTTAAACTAAAGTTACAGAATCGAGCTCCATCTCATTTAAAAACAAGTTTCAATTTTTGATATGTATCAAATAAAATAATATTACATAAATTGAAGCGAAAGACGTGCGTATATAAGGTGAGAATTCAAAATTGTCATTCTAGCCTCATCTTTGACTGATGCATTCCATTCCCAAAATGATTACTTAATTAATTAGGTCTACATGTATTTCATGAATGAATATATGAATGCCGCGTCCTCTCCTTTGGTGCTTGTCGGTGGCAAATTTATACTACTATATGAAATTCACTACTTTAACATTGAATTGGTCAAATTATTCATATACATCTTTTCCGTCTAGTGTTCATTATTTACACTAGAGTCTGATTAAATTTAAATTTATTCCGTATAGTTCCTTATTCGAGGAAAGCATTCTCTGTCAAAGATTTTTTTCATACCTAAAACTTAAACGCAAAACCTTTGATTAAGAAGGAACAAACACATCCACTACATCCACATCATTTTGTAGTTTTTATATACTATTATTTTATAATATCTCTTATGAACAAAAATAATAATCTCTTGAAAAAAAAAACATAAAATTAAAACCAATTTATGAAAAATCAAAAAGTAAATTGACCCAAAATATTAAAGTAATTCAATTTTAAAATTTATTTAAATAACTCTTAAAAAAACATATCACATAAATTAGGATCGAAAAAGTACAAAACTATTATTTTATTACCGTTACAATTATTAAAATTTTAGCCCCACCACTATCGCACGCCTCCTTCTTACAAAAAAAAAAAAAAAACGAGTAATGAAGATATGACGATCCACCAACGTGCAAAAAATCATCACCCTTATCTCTCTATAAATTGACATCCACTTGCCATAAACACTCATATCAAAATCAAACTAACACAAGAAAAAATAAAATCATGAACACCCTTTTGTTACTATTTTCACTTTCACTTTCAATTATTCCATTTACCTTATGTGTACCCAATCCCTCAAGAATACTCTCATCATCATCTCCAGTTCTCGATATCAATGGTGATAAAGTTCAAGCAGGTCCCAACTACTTCATCTTACCCGTCATTCGAGGAAAAGGCGGCGGACTTTACCCATCCAACGTTAAACAACACAATAGTACATGTCCTAGAGACATTATTCAAGAGACCGACGAGGTACAACAAGGATTGCCAGTAGTGTTTACACGTCTCGACGCGAAAAAAGGCGTCGTTCGTGTATCTACTGACGTTAATGTTAGGTTTTATACTCCGACGATTTGTGCTAGAGAAACTATTTGGAAACTTGGAGCGTATGATGACAAGTTGAAACAGTATTTTGTTGTGACGGGTGGAGTTGAAGGTAACCCGGGTCCGAAAACCGTGGGTAATTGGTTTAAGATTGAGAAATTCGGGTCGGATTATAAGTTTGTGTTTTGTCCAACTGTGTGTAAGTTTTGTAAAGTTATTTGTAAGGATGTTGGGGTTTTTATGAAGGATGGAGTTAGGTTTTTGGCTCTTAGTGACACTCCATTTAAAGTTATGTTTAAGAAGACTTTTTGATTGGGTAATTTTTTTTTTTAATTTGTCAAGTTTTATGGTAAATGGAAAGATTTGGTTTATAATAATATTATGTTTTTGATATAGGAATGCGACTCTTTATTTTTATTTTTTTCTATTGCTAGCTAGTGTTTCTTAATTAATTTTCGTCTATTGGATTGTTATTCATCAAAAACTTGTTAAAATTTAAAAGTTTAATTTTATCTTATTTTGTACGAAAATGGAAAATCTACATTTCAGTAAATGATTAAGTTTTTCTTAAATTGTCTCTTCAACAATAGGCGTTATATAAATTAAATTGCAATTATGTTTTCGGGATTTTAATGTATACATGACTTTTCTTTTAAAAAAAATGAATACTTCCTCCGATTCTAATTTATATAAATATGTTTAATAAAATACAAAATCAAATTTTTCTTTTTGAAACTTTCGATCGAAGATGAAACTTAGAAATATTTATGGCTAATTATAACTTGAATATTTAGCGTAGAACTTGGGAAAATTTACCTCTTCATTAGCATACAATTTTCTTAGAAGATATGAAACAAGTGAAGTATTAATCAGTAAATTAAGCCTAGTTTTAGTAATATTTGAAAATGTTTTTTAAAGTAATCCTTCGTTCTCTCATCTCTGTTTTACCACAAATAAAATTATACTCTAGTACGTAACTACCGAACTACGCATTATATGACTATAATTTTTGTACCGAACTATGAGTAAAATTCAATCCACTATAAATAATGAGTTTATTTATAAAATATAAAAAATTATGGTAATTTTTTTTTAAAAAAAAAGTTCTTAACTAATAGAATTTAATCAAAATACTAGATTTTTTCTTATATTTAGGAATTTTAATTGTTTTTCAAATAGTGAGAATTTTTTTTTTCCACTCGGCGTCCGTAACACATATTGAAGCTCCGACTAAATCCAAATTGCGCACTTCAGGGTCCATTCGGGGGTGGCGCTCTCAACAAAATTTCCTCCATACTTAAGACTCAAATTCGAGACTTCTGATTAAGAGTAAAACACCTTTAGTGTACCACAACCCATATTGCTAAATAGAGACAAGTTATTGGACCCAAACAATATTTGCCAAGTTTTTTCCTATATTTTATGGAATATTTATGGCCAAACACGTCACTGAACATAATTTCGATCTGTTAAGTGTCATGTATTCATAGATGCATTAAAGTCAACATCTAGAGGACTCCTCCAGTCCAATCAAGATGTGCGTTCATTATTGACCAACTTATGTGAAGCTCCATTTCAGTTATCAACATCATGCTTCTATCCCTCCATTTCAACTTTTCTGACCCATTTTTATTTTTATTTTTGAGATTCAAATAAATTTATTTTAATTTTAAAATTTTCATATATTATTTTCTACATATTTTGAATTGTTAATTATTATATTTTATAATACTTTCACTTAGTTTACAAATATATAAATTTCATTTCAAAATAAGTTGAAGATTTTATACTCAAATTTTTTATTAAACTTAAATTATTTGACTATCAAAAAATAAAACGTGTCACATAAATTAGCATAGAGACAATATTATTTTTAAGTCAAATATTATTACTCCTTTACTTAGCTTGATCTTTATATCAAATAAGTATTTTATTTTATTTGTTTATATATCAACTAATTTTTTTTAGGAGATGTTTGCGGTTAATAAAAATCAAGTAATATAATTCAAAGAGATTATTTATTCATATAAATATTTTGACTGAGTATCCCATTTTAAAAATCATTGAACACGTTTGATTTAAAATTTCAGGGACCGCCACTATTTTTTTTTACTTTCACTACCAACAGAAATTAAAGTAGCTTATCCCTTAGCTATAAATTGACATCCAATTCTGATCATTCAACGCACCAAAAAAAAAATAAAAAAAATGAACATTCTTTTGCTACTTTCAATAATTCCATTTACCTTAGCATCATCGTCATCGTCATCACTATCTGATCCAGTTCTGGACGTCAATGGTGAGGAAGTCGAAGCCGGTCCTAACTACTTCATCTTACCAGTGATCCGAGGAAGAGGCGGTGGCGGACTTTCCCCATTCAACGTTAAACAAAACAACACTTGTCCTAGGGACATTATACAATGGGATGACGAGGAACAAGAAGGATTGCCCGTAGTGTTTACACGAATCGACGCTAAAAAAAGCGTCGTTCGTGTATCCACTGATGTTAATGTTAGGTTTTATACTCCGACGATTTGTGCTAGAGAAACTATTTGGAAACTTGGAGAGTATGATGACAAGTTGAAACAGTATTTTGTTGTGACGGGTGGAGTTGAAGGTAACCCGGGTCCGAAAACCGTGGGTAATTGGTTTAAGATTGAGAAATTNCGTCGTTCGTGTATCCACTGATGTTAATGTTAGGTTTTATACTCCGACGATTTGTGCTAGAGAAACTATTTGGAAACTTGGAGAGTATGATGACAAGTTGAAACAGTATTTTATTGTGACGGGTGGAGTTGAAGGTAACCCGGGTCCGAAAACCGTGGGTAATTGGTTTAAGATTGAGAAATTCGGGTCGGGTTATAAGTTTGTGTACTGTCCAAGTGTGTGCAAGTTTTGTAAAGTTATTTGTAAAGATGTTGGGATTTTGATTACTAAGGATGGAGTAAGGTTATTGGCACTTAGTGACACTCCTCATAAAGTCATGTTCAAGAAGACTTTCTGATTTTGGCAACTTTATTTTGTAATAATAAATAAATATTTTGATGTAATCTTGGTTGTGTAAAGTTTGGGCATGGCTTGATCTTCATCTACACATCATTAATGTTGTTTATTTTATCTACCCACCTTGTTTCTGTTTCTTCTAAAAAAATAGTAGTATTATTTT
The DNA here is from genome assembly GCF_019186545.1 of Solanum stenotomum. Lineage (NCBI taxonomy): Eukaryota > Viridiplantae > Streptophyta > Magnoliopsida > Solanales > Solanaceae > Solanum > Solanum stenotomum. Next base: position 6,169,221 of record NC_064289.1, on the reverse strand, counting down.
TCACAATATTTGTTATTTTCACGCTTAATCGATAACAATAAGTCACTGAATAAAGATATGCTTTGAGGTTAGTATAACTGAAATAATTAGATGTCACAGTACAAGAAAATAATCAAGCAAATAAATTATATATTAAAGAACATAATACTTAGTTTAATATGATTTAGTCAATTGTTTTACCTACAATGAATTTTGGAGAGAATATCTCGAAAAGTTCACACTTAAATTTAAAGAGGTCTAGTTTATTCTTTTTACGGTGAAATTGACTTTTATTAACTATAAAAATGATCTCTGTAGAGTTTACATTGAAATGAAATGTTTCAAAATTTTATGTCTAATATAATGCGTACATCATAATTTAAGGTGAAAATTTTCACTAAAAGTGATAGTTATATTCATATTAGTGAGGATTCATCAAATCAAACCCATTGTAGCATTATGTGAGCTTAACTTAACGTTTAGAGTAGTTGCTTCACTTTTCCAACTAAACACCAATCATCTATTGGAGAATATATTGATCAAATTACATCTAATAGAGTTACTAAGATTTTGTAAACAATATTATTGATCTTTATGAAAAAATTAACCCCGATGCTTTCAGTTAGGGAGGAACTAGTAACCTGTATGCGAATTCAGCTGAACTCAGTAGATTTTGCTCAAATAATATATTAATGTTAATAGATTTATTTAATATATACAAATATTAAATTTAGAATCCTTATTATCACTTAAAATCGTCATTACAAAATTCAAAATCCATAAAATTGAAATTTCATCTTTTTATCTCTGCGTGGGTTAACCAATTGATAGTGTTTGTTTAAAAAAAGTAAATGTTTCATGTATTGACGGGGCAATTAGACATAATTAAACAGAAGGAACTGATTGACGGACATAATTCAGAAGTGAGGGGACCAAAGAGAAATTATCTGTAAAAGTCGCGGGGCTTTGCTAGGGTTTAACGCAGAGAAATTTTACGCCTTTCTTCTTCGGAAAAAAGAGAAATCGAATTAGCTAGCCGGAGCTCAGAAAAATGTCGAGACCGGAACTCCTAGCACCGCCGGAAATTTTCTACAATGACGATGAAGCTAGAAAATATACCTCATCTTCTCGAATTATTGACATACAGGTATATATCCTATTGTAATGAACAATTTTATAGTTATATGGTAATGCTTCTGATATCTGTTTGTATTTATTGAAAGACACAACTTTCCGAGAGAGCATTGGAGCTTCTTGCTTTGCCAGATGATGGCGTCCCAAGATTGCTTCTTGATATTGGTATGTATGTATGTTTATAAGTATTACCTGAAAAATTTGTAAAGGAGAATTTGATGGGCTAGATTTAGCATTGTGAATGAAAATAAACGAATTTGAGCATTCTGAGCTTCCTTATATCCTATATTTGTCCAAGTATGGTTGGTCCTTCTGGTTTATAGTAAAGCTTGTTAGGTGCATATGGTCTATCACATAAAGGAGTCTTCATGTTTACAAGGTATTGACTTTTCCTATGCGGAGAAAGTTTTGTAGGTTTAATTTAAATAGGAAAGTGTTCACCTTCTTAAATTGTTGAACAATCAGAGTAGAATGAAGTGTTTGATTGGCCTTTTATACTGTAGCATGGGAAAGTGCCTCAATGTTTACTGGTGTAGAGTTACGCAATTTAGCCAGGTTTGCTTGTGTCTCTGAGTTCACTTAGGTAGTAGTGGTCAACATGTAAACCTGAAAGATTGGAACTTCTGGAATTGTTGCACTTATGGATCCTACAGCTGTATCTTTAAAGCAAAGACGCTTGTTTCTGCATATTCAATTGTTTAGTTTTGAGATTTCAAACTCATTTCACCATATTCAGTTAAACGAAAGTGTGAAGGAAAAACAATGATATTTCATTCTTTCTTGTTTTTCGAAGGTTGCGGATCAGGTCTAAGTGGAGAGACACTCACTGAGCATGGACACCAGTGGCTTGGTTTGGATATATCAGAATCAATGCTTGGTATGTGAATTTCTTCTTAAATGAGTAAAAATTTGATATCTTGCTATGATCTTTATCAGACCGCTAAATGGTGGTTTTATTCTAGATATTGCATTGGAGCGTGAGGTTGAGGGTGATCTGATGCTGGGTGACATGGGTCAGGTAAGTTTCTTAGTTTCTTCTGAATGCTTCATCCCACTGTCAATTGTGATTTAAAATGCCAGATACACCTTGTTGTTATTCTATAATCCTGTTGCTTGGGCTGTAACTTTTTTAAAGTTGTCAAAACTCGTACATGATCCACCACCCTGTGTACGTAGCTCATCAGCTGAGAAATCTCGAAGTGCCCAAAAAGGAAAGGGAAATACTGCATATAACTACAGACTTGAACATGCTAGCTTGTCATGAAAACATTGAGCATACTAATGAACCTATCAAAAAATATGACAAAGTACCAATTCATGGAAGCAAAGCTTCAGCTTTACCCAGCTAAATATGACACTTCATTTTGCATGATGTATTTTTCTTCTCTGTTTTGATGACAAACAAGTGATGATTTTTAGGTTACAAGTTTACAAGCTGTAATGCTACTCTCAAATCGAGAATAGGTTATTCCACAATTCCATACCTCATAATTTTGCATGCAAGTCATCTATATATTAGGTGGAGTTTTGTATCAATACCATTTACATTTCTTCCTTGAGCCCTCTTAAATACTATGAATATAGATATGTTTATTTCTAGAATATTCTGCCTATAAGGCTATAACTATCATCTATATTTAGGATTTTCAAGGCAAAGGCATAGTAGACATATTCATAGTCATTTGGATATGGTTTTCCAGCATGATTTGTCTGCAAAGTCTATTTTTTTTTTGTGTGCGCTTAAAGACTGGAGAAGATGAAGGATCATGAATTGTGGTTGTCTATCTTGGTTGATTGTGCACACAATTAGATTACTTATCAGCTGAGATGTGCCAATAATGCTGTTGATAAACTTTTACGTTGATAGAAATGTTACAAGTTGTCAAATAATGGGTAGTTCAAATTCGTACATGTTCTTTTATAGAATGGCATAAATTATCTGTTTGCATCTATCGTAGGGCTTAGGGCTTCGATCTGGTATTCTGGATGGTGCCATCAGTATCTCAGCTGTGCAGGTATTTTTTTCCCTCTTCTTTGTTGAGATCTTCAATTTTCTGAGCTGATAATGATGATAGTTACCAGGGGAGCCTTGCCAATTTAGAGTTATGTGTGAAATGTCATCTATTGTTTTTTCATAATCAATTTTGTGCTTTTGATATGAAATAATTAGCGTATGTACTACTTTGAAGTTTCAAGAGGCACGTCTTGCCATAGTCCTCATAATCTCATCATCTCCTTGCAAACATTCTCTGGTTATGACTTCAATTTGGTACCTGTATGAATTTCCTTTAGTTGGTTTTGGGTGAATTATCAATACACACCGATTTGTATAGCTTCTTAAGGCATATTACTTATCAGTTCTGATGTACTTAATTTTCCCGAGCAGTGGTTGTGCAATGCTGACAAATCTTGTCATGAACCTCGGATAAGATTGAAGTAAGTAAAAAAAAATCTTTTCTTATTGTTAGTTGGTCAATTGTGATGTTAATCTCCTCATGATCCATTTATGATGTCATTGTAGTTGAATGATTTCATACTCCTTCTAGCTATCTAAGTAGTATGCATTTTATTCATAACTCTGCAGGGCTTTCTTTAGTTCCTTGTATAGATGTTTGGGAAGGGGAGCAAGAGCAGTACTCCAGATCTATCCTGAAAATCTTGCTCAGAGAGAGCTGATTCTGGGTTTTGCCATGCGAGCTGGATTTTCTGGAGGCATAGTTGTTGACTACCCACACAGGTTAGGAACCTATAGATTTAATTTACTGTCATTTTTTCCTAATTTTGTTGTGAAATAGTTTGAAAATTTAGCAGTTTACCCAAGTGCAGCTCATTCCTCAATGGTCCACCCCTGACCTAAATGTACCTGACATGTACAAAGGGAAGTCTTATATGGCTAAGTTGCACTTTTTTCATTCTAGATACAGCTTAGTTGTGTGAACTTTTGTAGCGTGTTACCCTTCAATTTATTTGAATTGAGATAGTTTAGGCCATCTGTAAGCAGCATCAATCAAAGTAAATAAGCACTTGTCAACCACAGACTGGCTTTTGCGACCGTTAGTTCCTCCTGTGGACTTCCCTATACCTCTCTCATTCTCAGCGTATGTGCCAAAGGCACTTTTGGAACGTTGACCAAGTACACACTATTGCTCTAATATTGATAGAACTGCTTTACAAATTGATTAGCCAAAGACAAACTGTTTTTTCTCACAAAGTATTTTTTGAAAAGCACTTCTGACAGAACACTGTTCAAAATAAACAGATTTTAGAAGTTCGGCCAAACTGACTATTAATCTTACTAAGCACCCTCCTAACAATTGTTAAGAGTGGGTTGGTGTATAAAGATTAACAGTTTAATTGCCTAAGATGAGGTTTAGCAAATAAAGGACCAACCTGTATTACATAATTTTTTTTTTTAATTTGGTCAATTCCATTAGTATGACGAAGCTATTTGCGTTTTGGAAGTAAAACTTTAATGTGTAGAACACAAAAGGGAAATGACTGAAGCAAGCAAAGTGCAAAAAGATTTTATCCCTTTTTTATGTAGCTGCAAAAAGATGCATGAAACGAGTTATTTCTTCTACTCTTTCTTTTATTAAGTTATTTTTCTACCTTATATCGTTATATCACGCTAAAGATTTTGCTTTTGTACTTGGAAAAGATATTGCCTTGGTAACAAAGATTATTATGAATTGACCAGTATCAGTTAGTGTAAGCTTAACCAAAAGTAGAACCAAGGAACCTGAATTTTTTGGTGCTTGAGATGTATGTTAGCTTTGCCCCAGGATATGATCACAATGCACTTTCAAGTGAAGGTTCATTTTGTTTTGATTTGGTTGCTGTCCTGACATAAGATTGTATGTTGTTTTGTTATCACAGTTCTAAAAGGAGGAAGGAATACTTGGTTCTCACTTGTGGTCCACCGTCTCTCAGCACCACTACTCCCGAAGGAAAGGGTGAAGATGGAGAGAGTTGTTCTGATGAAGACAGTAGCGAAGATGAAGAAAACCAGACAGTAAGTAATTCAAGGGCACTTAACTTACCGCCACTGAAGCTAATCAGTGTCTTTCCTCCTCCCAAAACCATTTTTTTTTTGTTTTTACTCCCATCACTCTACTGTGCAGGTTTGCATATCTGACAGGCGCAGGCCTAGAAAAAAGCAAAAGGTGAACAAGAAAGGCAAAGGGAGGGACTGGGTTCTGAGGAAGAAAGAACACATGAGGAAAAAAGGGAATGCGGTTCCTGCAGATAGCAAATACACCGCACGTAAAAGAAAAGATCGGTTTTGATCCATTAGTAAGATATATTCGGGTTGATTTATATGTTTTGAACAGAACTTCAGCACAAGGAGCTAAAATTATTGCTTATTGACCGAAGTGAGAAGCAAAAATATTCTGATAAAAGACGTTCCTCAGATTGTTTAAAGATTCTGGGATAGTTTTGTGAGACCTGAATACAATTTTTCAGCTGAGTTCAAGAGTAAACAAGACGGTCTATAGTTTCTTGGTTCTTTACGTATGATTTTTTTTCAGTTGGAGGTTGTTTTTCGATAGATCAACGTAGTGTGTATTTAACCCCTTCTGGAGTTGATCACTGGTTGAATACTTTATTTTCTTATGCAGTAGAAATTGTGTTTATTTATCTTTCTAAGTGGGGGGATTCATTGGCAGTTCCATCTTATGGTAAAAGTCCCAAATAGTACTCCCTCTGTCCCTTTTTAGTTGTCCACTTTAGAAATGACACACAGATTAAGGCAACAATGATTAGCATAGTTAAGTTACAATTTTACTCTTATGGCAACTTTTCAGTTCAAAATTACAACCACTTCTTTGAATTCAAGTGAAATAAATTGGAGGGAAATAGCATACACTTCTACAATTTTCAAGAAGTGTAAATAAGGGTATAATAGGAAAAATTTTGTTGTCCTTTCTTGATTTGTTAAAATAGACAACTAAATAGGGATAACTAAAAAATGAAATATGGACAACTAAATAGGGACGGAGGGAGTAGTAGTTATGAATTAAATTGGGTTAAAAGAGGAGATCGAGTAATTTAAATGAAATTGGATAGTTTTGATCGATTTTGAGAAATTCCTTTTATTATGGATATTTATGTTAAGTTTAGTCATGGTAGGAATATAAATAATTCGATATTGTAATGAAAGATAAAAAAATTAATTTATAAATGAAAGTTAACGGAATATTTATAATGCTTTTCCCTTTAATAAATTAAGAACTATACAATTATTAGAGTAATTTCCCTAGATAGTCATTCATGTTTGAGAAATTACCTAGAAATATCACTTATGTTTGTTTTAGGACTATAATATCATCTAACTTTGCCTATTTTCCTCAAAATATACTTGACACAAAAAATACATTATCTCTCTCCTATTAGAATGCCATGTCACATTTTTTAATTTATTAATAATATTTTTTTAATTCTTTAAATGACACCTTGTTTAATGTATCTATAAGAGAGCATTAATCCATTCTCTATGAAAATCTAGTTACTTCAATTTTATAGCGAAAATATTTATCTTATGTTTCATTTACGAGTATTTGCCGTTATATCCATACAAAAATTTAGTCTTGTTGTCGAGGAAAAAATTAAACTAGTTACTTGAAGCTGATGAAGAAACATAAATTTAGTTGGATATTTAGAGATAAACTAGATATTAGAAACATTGATTTTTACACAAATTATAAATATCCATTGCTTGTTTACGGTAAAAAATCAAAGGTTTCTTGTTCATGGTAAAAAAAAAAAATTTACACAAACTATACACATTTGTTCAAAGCTTAGGCAGATTTAAACAATAGAAATATCTGATTAAAAAACAAGCAAGCAAAAAACCCCTAAATTTTAAGAAAATTACTCCAATATCATGTTAAGTATTCAAATTTATTTCACAATTTACACTTCAAAAATAAAAGAATCAAAAGAAAACTTGAATTTTACCTCGTGGCGATTTCTTTGGTCATCAAAGGTATACAGCGGCTCAGGAGACAGTTCCTTATGCAAATTCGTTAATTTATTCCTTGAAGAACCAGAGAAACCACATATTTTCTTGAAGAATCGGAGGAGCTCATATTAGAGTTCGTTATGTAATTTTTTTTATTGGGTATAATATATGGATTGTCTAAATTTTTAAAAAAATTTGTTAATAATAAAAAAAAAGGGAATAATGTGACATGGCATCCTAGTAGGAAAGAGATAATGTATTTATTGTGTCAAATATATTTTGAGGAAAATAAGTAAAGTTGGGTGATATTGTAGTACTAAAACAAACATAAGTGATACTTTTAGGTAATTTTCCAAACATGGGTGACTATCTAGGGAAATTACTCCAATTATTAAAGAGGGTCCGAGAAAGGATTGAATTCACTTGTAATCTACTGGATTTAAGTTTTCTTTGACCATTTAGACTATAGTCTTTTGGCATTTAAAATGTAACTACTTCTATTTTTACCTTTATCCTCATGTTGGACTATATTAAAAGTCCCTGGTCATTTCTATGAATGCCCCTATTTGTGTTCGTTTTAAATTTTTATTTTTTTTAAAATATTTATTTTTATATTTTAAGTAATAAAAATATCTTTAATATACGCAAGACCAACAAATATTCACTAGGCCAAAAATAATAATTCCTGTTAATTTTTTTTGCTATGCATAGGTTATACCATATAAAATATATGTTCAATTTTAGAACATTATAATTTATACCTTGAAGATATTCATACAATGAACTTATGCATTAAAAATATTTATTTTTTAGGCATAATTTGTATTTTTGGGCTTATGCATGAACTTTTAAAGGCATAAAGTTCTACGACGGAGCTTATACATTGTAAGGCTTAACTTGTGTTTTGGGACATAAATTCAATTTTAGAACAATCATGCCTTAAGAAGGTCATATATTAAACTTATGCCTTAGGCATAATTTATGCCTTGAGATGTAAGTTTAGTATTATGAACTTGTGCCTTGGGATATAAAATATTTTGTATGAACTTGTGCCATATAGGGCATACCATGTACAACAATTTTAAATTTCTTCATATTGAGTGTAAAATTTTGTCTTGCGAATTAGACAACACTGAATTAATACCACATGAAAAAATTGTCTAAAAAGGTTTGCCTAGTGAAATTAGGTCATAGTTAAAAATATTTAAAACGACAAATTTTCATTAAATGAGCAGTAGAGACAAAATTAAAAATCGTCAATTTGCGAGACAGAAATTAAAGACCACCCAAAATAAGGGTAATCCATACCAAAACTTGTAAGTTTTTAAAAATACATACAATAATAAGACAAAAAAAACTTCAGTTCAATAATAAAAGCGTGGTGCGTGATATGTAGTAAACGCAAGTCATAATTTTGAACTTTGTCATACATATATGCATGATATATAAGTGGAAAAGTAACGTCGTAAATCAACAAACTTATTATGCTACGAATTTCAAACCTTGAATCACTTGTTCAAAGATATTTTTGATGAAAATAATGAGATATAAAAATAATTATTGAACATAAGTTTAGTAGTATGAACTTGTGTCTTGGGACACCAATTTGCTAGCATGAACTTGTGCCTTATAGGGCGTAACATGTATATCAATTTTAAATTTCTTAATATTGAGGGTAAAATTTTGCCTTGCGAATTAGATAGCATTGAATTTATACCACATGATAAAATTGCCTTTTTATCTAGTGAAATTAGGGCATAGTTATTTAAAGATACCTAAAACGATAAATTTTCATTAAATGAGCAGTAAAGACAAAATTAAAAACCGTTAATTTGCGTGGCAAAATTAAAAACCACCCCAAAATAAGGGTAATTCATACTAAAACTTGTAAGTTTTTAAAAATACATACAATTATAAAAGTTATAAAACAAAAAAAATTCCAGTCCAGTAATAAAAGCATGGTGCATGAAATGTGGTTTAAACGCAAGTCATAATTTTAAACTTTGTCATATATATATGCATGGTATATATATGCAAAAGTAGAGTCGTAGATCAACGAACTTATTATGCTATGAGTTTCAAACCTTGAAGCACTTGTTCTAAGATACTTTTGATGAAAATAATGAGATATAAAAATAATTATTTTCTAATTTATGAATCATGATAAAATGAAATAACTGATTTGAAGAAATCGAGTTATAATTAAAAAGTGATATAGTAAAAAATACGAAGAGGAACCTTTAAGCTGTCTCGATGAATACGAAGGAAACACTGGGAGCAACGGTGAGTTGTTAACGACCTATAATTTACGAGATCAAGTTATGATTATGTTAGGGTAGACTAACCATATTAGGGGTGAGCATTCAGTGTTCAATTTGATATTTCTAAAGTTCAATTTCGATAATACGATAATCAATACTTGGAAATAGATATCAAATATCAATTTTTTAAAGTTTGCCTATACAATAAATCATACTTCAATACACTAATTAAGTATCAAAGAAAAATGTATTTTGATAAGATATGTGTTCATTTGTTCAATATTTGATATGTCTGCTTTTAGAGATAGCATATACAGAGACTAGACTTTCACTTTCAAACCCTAATTATTAAATTTTGCGTCACAAGTCGATCAAGACATCAAAATCACTGTTAATGTTACAAATATGGTTAACTATTCACCCCACCAGCTGAAATATAAATAAATAATCAAAATTCTCAAATTTAGGCTCTTAATGAATTTAGCTAGATCAATAAGCTATGATATGCTTAGAAAACTTGAATTTAGGATTATAGTACGACCTATTATTATTTATTCACACGAGTAAGTAAGCATCTAACATGACAATTATTATAACAATCAAAAGACAAACACGAGATCTAAAGTTTGATATTCTATATTTTAGTATTTTCAAAATTAAAAAGTTTTGATAATCGACAATTAAAGTAGATATCAAATATCAAATATCAAATTTTGAAAATTTAATTCAGTAAAATTTTGATTCAATTTTCAGTAATTTATGTTCATCCCTGATCAAACTCGTTTAATTACGTGTGTTCCTTCTCCGAATCACACATGCTGCTTCATGCAACTTTCATTAATTAAAGTGTTTATGCATTTTAAGAGCGGCCCAAATAAATACATTTTGACGATCAAAGCGTTTAACCGGAACAAGCTTGAGTTTGTAAAGATATGATATCTGAGTCCAACTCAAACTCAAAAGCTAGCTCATGAGGGGAGGATCGCACAAGTCCATATAAGGAGACTACCAGTTCATTCTCCAACCAATGTGAAACTTTTATCCACTTTAACACCCTCTTTCACACCAAGGCCCAACTAAAGCGTAGCTTTGATATTATGTAAAGATATAACACTTGTACCTAACTGTTAAAAAATGACAAAAGTCCCACATTGATGGTTAATGAGATGGAATGATGGATGAACTCATTATAAGGCTTGGACAAGCATCCTTCCTTTGAGCTAACTTTTGGGGTTTGAGTTAGGCCCAAAATCTAATTTAACAGGTATCAAAGTACCCATCTCACCCAATGTTGGGTCCCCCAAAATCAAAATTGCCCACGCACTAGGTGCTAAACATTGGGTGTGAGGTGAGGTGTTAAAAGAATGACAAAAGTCCACATTGGTGGTTGTTGAGATGAATTGACTTCTCCTCCTTCCTTTGAGCTAGCTTTTTGAGTGTGAGTTAGGCTGAAAACTCGATCTAATACTAACTTAACCCCAAAAGCTAGCTCCTGAGGATTCTCCCCGAATCCATATAAGAAGACTACCTGTCCATTCTCCAAACAATGTGAAACTTTATTGCTCTAACAGAGTTAAAGTGGTAAAATGAATATTAAGCTCAAGTTTGATAGTGTTTTTTCAAAATGCATTTAATCCAAATATTAACAATGTACCTCTTTTTAAATTGATAAATTTAAAGAGGAGGTTAATGTAATTACACAAATTAAGCATTACATACTTGGTTAAGACAGTGTGGACAGAGTATAAATAGCATTCTTCTTGTCTTACTCATCATTTGTTCACAACAAACCTTTGACACACTCAGACCAAATTTTCAGAGTGGTGTCCCCACCCCTACCCCGCCCCACCGCCGCCGATCTAGGCGGGGAACAAATTAAAATCATCCAGAAAAAAAAAATCGAAACAAAGACAGGTATAACTTTGTTAAAGATGTGTTTTTGCATGCAAAATTCTTTAATTTTGTGCTAAAAAAATGATCTTGTTACTCAATTCTTTGTTAAAGATGTGTTTTTCCCGTTTTTTTTTTTGCTTGATCAAATCATGTAACAGACCAAAGAAGAGAAAATCAAGAAGTGAACAGAAAAAAAGAAGTTGATTTTTTTTTCTCAAATGTACTTAATTTTCTGTTTGAATTTTGCCTGTTTCTCTTAATCATGATTAAAGATATTTAAAGACTAACAAATCATACCAGTCAGCTTTTGTAATCCAGAATTCTTGATTGATTTTTAATTTTTTTTTTTTTGCTCTTTTTATATAATTTTGTGTTTATAAATAGTGGATGTTGATTGTGGTATTCAAGCAATTAACACTACCATAAAATGATACATTCTTTGTTTGGCCGCGCAAAAGGGAAAAATGATCATTGTTGTATAAAATGAAACTCGTATTAAGTTGTGTGCGAATCCATCTTATGTGTGATAGAATGTGGAACAAGAATATGTGTATCAATGCAGAGATTCAACCTTTTTTATAGGAAATTTTGTGCCTTGTGTTTATCAAATAGTGGATTGGTTAACTAATGTATCGTTTGATTGCGGTATTGGAGTAATCAACACTACCTTTGTGATACTTGTTTGTTTGGCCGCATAGATAAGGATAAAATGATTATTTTGAATAAATCTCGTAGCAAGTTATGCGCGAATCAATCTTATGTGTGATAGAATATGGAGCAAGAATAGGTGTATCAATGCGGAGATTCAACCTTTATATATGAAATTCTGTGTTTTGTGTTTATCAAATAGTGGATTGGTTAAGTAATGTGTCGTTTGATTGTGGTATTGGAGAAATTAACACCACCATAAATTGATACATTGTTTATTTGGCCGCATATATAAGGGAAAAATGATTGTTGTATTAAATAAAACTCGTATTAAGTTGTGCGTGAATCACTTATATGTGATAAAATGTGGAACAAGAATTGGTGTATCAATGCGGAGATTCAACCTTTTTATGGGAATTTTTGTGTTTATCAAATAGTAGATTGGTTAACTAATGTATTGTTGATTGTGGTATTGGAGTAATTAACACCAGCATAAAATGATACATTGTTTGTTTGGATAAAGAGAAAATGATTATTGTTGTATTGAATAAAACTCGTATTAAGTTATGCGTGAGTTAATCTTATGTGTGATAGAATGTGGAACTAGAATAGATATATGCACGAAGACTCAACCTCTTAAAGGCAAAATTGCGCTAAATAAAGTAATTCATGTAAAACACGGGGGTTGGTGTTCAGTATTAATTTTTTAAAAGTTCGGTTTTCAGTTTGAAGGTTTTGAAATTTCGGTTAACTACCGGAAAAACAGAACTTATGTGGTATATGTTTCGGTTATTCATTTTTTCTATCTTGATGTTTTATGTGCAGGTACATTTATGTCTCCATGGCCTAATTACTCTGCCTCATGTCCTTCCTTTCTCTCGTCCCCGAGTGCGATGCCAAAGATCAGGTTTTTATTACTCGAAAGAGATCTACTTCAGTTATTTTGTTCAATGACACAAGTTTAAATTTTATATATATACATAAACGGTCAATTAAATACAAGTCTTGAGAAGTTGATTTTTATGAACGGTACCAAAAAAGTTAAAAGTTGTTTTCTTGAAATATCGTAGATCTGTTTATAAAGTTTCTAGAATGTCTTAGTGAAGTAAATTGGATAATTATTTTGAAGAAATATCTAGATATTCTAAAGTATTGCTAGAAGATAAAGTTTACTAGAAGAATATCTAGAACCATCCACAGACAAATATAAATGGGGATGGTCTTGTACATTTGCGATCGATCAACCCAATTCAGGAAAGGCTTATTTCATAGCAAAGTTCTCTACCCAAAATTCTCCTTACATGCCATAGTTAAATCTTCTGATATTAGTCAATGAAGATATCCATTATGTAGTTGAATCATCCGATATTAGTCCAGGAAGATATCCATTCTACTTAAATTATGCTCTTTTAACACTAAAATTTCATAGTTATTAATTCCACTTACATTTTAGATAACAACTACAAGCCATGATCAACTCGTGCCAAGACAAGGCTCACTTTTAGTCAATATTTTTATTTGCTACCTCTTTAAACACTCTAATCTCGACTCCTTGACTAATTACTTTCTTGAAACATACTTGTCGATGTTGTTAGATTCATATCATGTTAAACTCATCAACTTTGTTCCCGTCATATGATACCAAATCACATCTTCAAAAGTTTCGGATGTGTCTCCTTTCTACTAGTTGATCCCTCCATTTTCTCCCGTTGGGGATTGAAACTACAATGGCTTCATTTTTTGGTATACCGCTCTGCTCACAAAGCGAATTAACATGGATCTTTCTAAATATGAGAAGGTAAGTGAGATCGTTGTCCGATATTTATCATCGAACCCCCAAATGTGTATCTTCTACTGTTTCAGCCGATCCCCAATTTACTAGTATCCATATTTCAGCTGCTTACACGTGTACCATTAACATATAATCAATCTTACATTTATTTGGTTAATATTACTAGTTCACACGGTTACCTCTCTCCTCTCTTTAGTCAAAGAACTTCTTTCCGTTCCACAGAAATCTCTCGATCAACACTCAGCAGAAATCTCTCAATCAACACTCGAGAGAGAAATAAAAATATTCAATGTCTGCATCTCTGAAATATTCATCGACGGAGATTCATTGTTAAATCTCACTCTCACACCAATTATATTCTCTTTCAATGATAAATTAAACAAGTTACAGTAAAAAGATAAGATTTGTAAAGAGTATTAACAACTCAAGTTTGAAGTAACTTCGTGTAACCACTAAGTGAATTTGCAATTAAAACTAATTTTCATTTAGTTTTTTGAAGTTGCCATTGTTGGTATAAAGGACCCGGCCTCCATTTTTTTTTAATGATTTGCCCTCCATGGAACCAACTTCAATAATTAATTTCACCAAGCACTTCAAATATTCTCGTGATCATTGTTTGGCAGTGAATAGGGTGAGAGGAGGAGATCTGACCCCTCTATTGTAATGAAATAATTGGAAGCTCATTTATTCTTTGAAGAAGAGCTTTTGCAAAACCCACTTTTGCCTCATCTAAGGTGAAGAGGAAATAAAGTTGTCAAACATAGTATCGGAAAGGTCGTCTTTCGCCTCATATTAAGGAGGATCTCAACTCTTCTTTAATATGGGAGCGTAAACATTCCCGTGCAACTTATTATCAGGTAGATCTAGCGCCGTTTGCCATTCATAACATACTTGGATTAACCAACAAGTCTAGACCATTTATTTGTTAATAACACACTTGTAATATTTTCAAGCCCCAACAGGGGAAATGGAGGGATCAGCTATTAGAGAGGAGCCACGTCGAAGAGTTTCCTTTCTCGACTGGTAATGTCCTCGAGCTAGAGGTTTCAATCTCTTCATTGTAGTACCCATTGACTTCGGGTTTACTAATGACTAAATTGGTTTCGCTGGAACCAATATTATAACTAGCATCTGCTGTTGCTAATACTATGTTTTCTCCTCTTTGTAAAAAGAATATCAAACGTGGTACACTGATGAAACACATAAGATCAGTACACGCAATTTATAGCAACTTTTAAGCCGCCTTCCAGATATACTAAAACTTTTCCCTATTTTGAAGGGAATTAATAATTTGTATATATACAAAACAATCCTTTTTCCTTATTTACCCAATATATAATTTTTCAACAAAATGAATCAATTATAGAATGTCAATTTGATGGGTTTAGAATCATGAGGTCTCAAGTTTGAATTCCACCAGATACAAACACTAGGTTATTTCTTTCCATCTCTCGTAGTCTTGGTGGACAGAGTTACCTAGTGCCGCTTCGTGGTGGATAAGTTTTTCATGTGACTAGTTGAGTTGCACACAGGCTGGCATGAACACCACAATTATCAAAAAGGAAAACAATATTCGTGATTGAATTGATCTATTTACTTTTTGCAATTGTGATACTCTTCTTTGGCGTTTCTTTCTTTATTGGTTGTTTTTATTTACTGATATGTGACTTTTTAGTTGTAATTTATCAAAAATAGTGATTAAGGATGGGTTTTTGCATTTATTTGTTGGTCCTCTGTTTTTATTGTCCGCATTAAGGAAGTTTGCAATTAGAGTTTCACATGCTCATTGGGATACTGTTTGACTTGAATTTATGGTGTTATTCGGATTAGCCTCGACTTGAAGGAAATAAAGTTCTTGTGCTAATATGTTTTTCTCAGAGTTTAACGTTTTTGTGACTTTTCTAGGTTCAAGCAGTGATAAAGGCAAGTATTCATCAATGCGAATGCAAGATATCCGATGACTGTTGGCTGCATGTTTTAGAATGACCTCTTCCTATATCCAGAAGAGATATTTCTTCTGCTTGAGATATCTCTAACTATCGAGAGGAAAAACTATCATAGTAACATATACACATGGGGCGGAAGAGAGGTAAGCGCGTTTGGAGAGTGGGAAATGATTCAACTGTTGATACAGCTAATGATGCTGTGCGAAATGATTCGTCTGTTGATACAGCTAACGATGCTGTGCGAAATGATTCATCTGTTGATGTAGTTAATAATGTTGGAAATGTGAATAGTCAAAGAATTCAGAAGAAGGATGCTGATGTAAGCAATCGTGACTCGAAAAACTTGGATTTGTCACAGGCTGATAACGATGCTACCTTGAATAGAAAACTTCCTAGTGCTGCTAATGTTATTGTATCAGCAGATACAAATCAGGAAAAACGCGTTACTAAGGACCTGAACAGAAATAAGAGCGTGGTTATGCAAGGATCTCCTACCAGTCGAGCTTCTTTGATTGCTGCACCAGACACAAATCAGGGAAAACACGTTTCAAAGGACCTGAGTAAAAATAAGAGTGTGATTGTGCAAGGATCTCCTACCAGTCGAGCTTCTTTGAATACTGGTGCTTCAAAGTTGTTGATTCCTGAAGATAAGAGTGTGGTTATGCAACGATCTCCCACCAATGGAGCTTCTTTGAATGCCGGTGCTTCAAGGTTGTTGATTCCTGAAGATAAAGCCCGAACAATTTATGGTCGTGAAAATGACGTTTGTTGGGCTGTGAATGAGGCTCATGGGGCGCAACTAGCCGCTGAAGCCATTGAGATGAGGAAGGGCTATCCTCTTGCTGAGTTTGAGAAATTTATTCGTTCTGCCTCTCCAGTTATATGTCCATCTGTTCAAGGTGGTCAAGGTGCACCTCTAAGCAGGTGTGAGATACCGAATATCTCTTTATGGAACTTGTGGCAGTGGTTTGAGAAACATGGAAACTATGGTTTACAAGTAAAAGCAGAGGAACATACAACTCGTCGTCTGAAGTTCAGTGCATATTTTAATCCCTCTTTGTCAGCCATTCAGCTCTTCAAGGATAAACGAACTCAGGGTTCACCTACAGGAGACTTTCACACAAGATTTTCTCTACTTTTACCTAAATCTCGTGTTGAGAACTCAAGCTCTTCACGAAAAGAGAATGTTGTCTCTGACTCCAGGGCATCTTCAGATTGCAGTGCTGCAGATCCACTAGTTGAATCTAAGTTGTCTGATGAACTTCTGTTTGAATATTTCGAACAAGAAAGACCTCATAGTCGTAAACCGTTTTTTGAAAAGTGTGTGGTACATCATAAGTTGTTTCTTTTATCATTTTAGTTGTATTGTTTTTGTTATCAATACTAGTTCTTTTTTTATATCATAAGTTGTTTCTTTGGCTTGCTCCAACTACTCTATTCTAGGATTCAGGAACTTGTTGCTGCTGATGGGCCTTCAAGTCGTGGAGATCCATCAATCCTACAGTCCGTGCGCTTACCTGATCTGCATCCTCATTCTTGGTTAGTATGGACATATAACTGACAAATGTTTTGAGATCCATCAATTTATTGTAATGAACTCATATTGTATTCAAATGGATAATTGGAATTACACGTACAATTATAAGAGTTCATGCAAACTAGTAACCAATCCTTCCAAAGGAAGAAGTAGAAATAAAAAGGAAGAATGGGGGAGGTTCCAGATTAACCTAAGAAACTAAGAAATAAGATACAAGTTCATAGCATAACCCTAATTGAGTATTTCCCTCTTATATATATAAGAATCTTCATAGGGTCCCAAATGTAATTTGGCATCTTCTCACATAGGTCCTCCAGCTAAGTTATATTCGTAACATTTATACTATACACTTATCTTTAGAGTCAGTCTAAAAATGAATGTTATTTTAATATTTGGCAAATGTTTAATGATACTATATGTCCCACTTATTTGGCAAAAAGTTTACAAAGGTGTACTCTTCTATTTATCTTAAGGGTAGTTTTGAAACATTGCAAAGTCTTCTCATATTTCGTAAATCGGTGCCCAGTCAAGCTATTACATCACATAAATTGGGACATTTTAACTCCTTTATATTCCTTTGTTCCCTTATTCCATAAGCAGAGACAATTTGTGGTAAGTATGGAAAGGCTTCTAGTGAATATATTTAGTTTTTGAATATATGAAGAACAATCCAGGCTTGCATACGTCCTTTGTATGCGAAGTATAATTGTCTTCAAGTTCTAGAGCAAACTTCTAATAGGACTTGGTGTATTTGCAGGTTTTGTGTTGCATGGTACCCAATTTATAGGATACCAACCAGCAACTTTCATGCTTCTTTCTTGACTTATCATTCGCTTGGACATTATATTCACAGAGGCCAGACACTTGACGCCCCTGCCGGTGTAGTTTCCCCGATTGTGGGCCTCCAAAGCTACAATGCTCAGGTATTGATAACTGCGTAGTTACACCTTTGAATGCATTTTAAGTTCACAATTTAGTACTTTTTGCGCTCTTTACTTCATAGCTAATGTAGTTATTTTTCTCTTTTTTTTTCTATGAATGGCGAAACTAGGGTGAATGCTGGTTTCAGCGAAGGTACCTGAATGAAGTGACTGTGGATTTAGTTCTACAAGAACGAGTAAGGACACTGCAGCAGACTGCCTTTTTTATGTCACGAGCTGTGGGAACGAATGGTGCAGGAACACTCTTCAACAAGCATTATGATTATGAGTTTTTCATGTCTAGGTGGCATTAAGTATCTTGATCTATCATGTTGATCAACTAACCATATGTACTTCTCATCAAAAAAACTTCTTTGGCTTTAACTGTAATTTGAGTCTAACTCTGAGTGGCTAACAATCATTTCAGACATTTCTTAATTCTCTGGTTTGGAGTTTGTTGTATTGCCAAAAAAAAAGGCACATCCTTTTCTGGATTAAAATTGTCTTGTTGGCATTTGCTTTAATTCAGTGCTAATTTAGTTCTGAGATTATTGATAATTTTATCTGCGTTTATGATACACTTCTCTGCAGGGGCGGAGCTAGACAGTGACGTACGAGTTTAGTCGAATCCAATAGCTTTGGATCGAATTTTGTATTTGTCTTAAAATATCTATTACCCTTGTACGAATTATCAATTTAGAATTTAGTAGCTTATTAAAACTAGAACTTTGAATCTATAAACTTTAATTCCGACTTCTCCTCTTGATTGGGCTAATGGAAGATAGGTACATAGTAAATTAATTAAAATCGACGCAAGCTGATGTGTATATAGAAAACTTTGAAATACTCTAAATGTGGGCAACGCCGCTGGGTTGCCCCTGGGTTTCGGCGCAAAAAGTGTGGTTTGTTGCCATTAGAGGTGTCAAATGCACAAGTTCGGAATAAATTTGAGCAGGTCGAAATAGCTGAGTAAATATTATTTTTCCATTTATGTATTTATTAATTGTAAATAATAGTTTGTTACAAGTTAGCCAATTAAGATAGGACACCTGTTAGTGTTGTTAGGATTTTTATTCTTTGTATTTCCTATATATACATTTGCTATGCAGAAATAAAATACACAGAAAATTTTAGCTCAATCTTTCTTCGTCTATTCAATCATTTCTACTCAGGTCTTGAAACGTATTTTTCCTGATATGTGTCTGGTGCGACATTCAATGAATCTCTACTAGTAGGATATCCTTGCACAACCTCACTCTTATTTCTACTCAGATTCTTTGAAACCTTTTTTTCCTGATTTGTGTCTTGTGCGACATTCAATGAAGCTAGTAGGAGATCCCTGCATAACCACACTATTATTTCTACTCAGGTCCTTTGAAACGCATTTTTCGTGATTTGTGTCCTTAGCGACATTCCATGAAGCTCCATTGGTAGGAGATCCTTGCACAACCACTGTAACACCGCGACTTTTCAAAACGTCTAAATTAACTCGTATCTCCGTGGAAAGACAAAGAAGGTGAGCAATAAGTTAAAAATGATGTGGTATGTCATATTTTAAGTGTTCAAGGGTTGTATCTCAAGTTTTGAAGTTAAGTAAGTGGCAAAATAAAAGTTGGCGAAAGTTATCGTAAGTTCTTTTTTAAAGATTTCTCTAAAATTTGGGTTAAATATATTGGATGTTTTCTCCCAATATATAAAGAGTTAGAAGGCCTATTACCCATTAAATCGAAGGCCTATGAGTATAGTTTGCAACGCACAAAACCCCGTATCAAACAGACATCAGAGTAAAAAGTTGTGAGGGTTTTACTAGGGACTGTCGGGGCAGAATTCGGGTCGGATCCGAGTTGGGTAAAAAATATGGTATGTCGTCTTAGTTAACGTTTTATGCTATGAAAACATTTCATTTCAGTTCCAAACCAGAGAGAAAGCTTAAGAGAGGGTTCCTATGGAGTTTTAGCATGATGAAGGTTAGTTTTTGATTATTTCTACCATTAAACATTGCCCCCGTGCCTAGAAATGTAATCGCTACACTTGACAATCGTTTCTCCCTTCTATTAGCTGCGTTTGGAGCTGGTTTTTGAAGATATAAATTTGTAGTTATTGGTGTTTCTTCAAGGTTTAAACTTGGTTAACTAAGGTAATCATCTCGGGACTCTTTTATGATTGTTTTTATGAATTTCTACAGACGTTTTGACAAGTTGGGGCACTATGGCAAATCTGTTGATATAAGATTAATTATGAATTGTTTATAGGTGCGTACCAACTGTGTATATATAGTGTTTGTGAAGCTTAGGACATAAGGAACAACTTTCGTGAAGGAACTACAGTTTTTCGAGCGTTCATTGGAAAAGTATGTTAAGGTTATTCCCTTCGTTCGACATGTTTCCTTAGAAGTAGTTAACATTGGTGATCTTGTAGATATAATTGTGAGTGGTTGACTGATTGGGTGGCTATAAAACCTCAATTTAGGGACTCACGATCTGTTAAGAAAGACCCTAAGTTAGGAACGACTTGGAGATTATTCATACATATTGTTTATAGC
The DNA here is from genome assembly GCF_019186545.1 of Solanum stenotomum. Lineage (NCBI taxonomy): Eukaryota > Viridiplantae > Streptophyta > Magnoliopsida > Solanales > Solanaceae > Solanum > Solanum stenotomum. The sequence goes on along the minus strand of NC_064289.1, from coordinate 6,148,607 downwards.
TAAATTGTTTGCCTTTAGCCTATTCAACTGTTTGTTGTCGCCCTTGGGGCTATTGTGGTTAGTTGTTGAGCTATGAACTGCCTATAGGGCTATGATCTTGTCTAATAGGACTATGTTATTGCCAAAGAGGGATATATGTTGCCCACGGGGCTATATTGAAGTCAAAGAGGGTTATGTGTTGCCTACGGGGCTATTTTGACATCAAAGACGGCTTGTCACGACCCAAGCCTAGGGCCTAGACGTGACCGGCAAATGGGGAACCCGAAGGAACCCCAAACAAGCCTCATAGCGTATCATTACACATCCTTGGTCGCGGAAGCAATTAAAATGACCATAAGCGATAAGCATAATCAAGGGGAAATCAGGACTAAGGGAGCAAGAGAAAAAAAGGGAATGATACATAAATACCATAGATGAGTCAAGTTCAAGCATAATATACAACTTGTCCAACACCACCTCTAAACATGGGTACTTAGCGGGGGCCAAGACAAACTATCGGGCTCACCCTCATAGTCAATACATAACTAAAAAGGAAAAATCTTATACATAGCAAGAGATCATAAGCAACGTCCCCGGAATGGAGGACTCACTAATAACCTCGATAGAAAATCGTATTAGCCACGCGGAGGAGGATGGTCAAGCGGTGCTCTGGTCCCTACATGGTAACATCATGTAGGCATAGAGTATGCATTAGTACGTTTGAATGTACTAAGTATATGGGATGCAATGCAAGGCAACAATAGATGGACATCATAGGCAAAATGCATAATCATACCCGATAGATAGCATATTAATGAGATGATATGTATAATGATGCTTACATAAAAATCATATTTAGTGGGACGTAGTACATGTGTGGTGAGTGACCATCAATATAGTATTTTCCAAGGCCTACCACCCCCTTGGAGAGGCGAAAGAGGTACAAACCCCTCAATGTGGTTACCCGGGCCTACCACCCCCCGAGCTAGGGACCAAGGTACAAACCCCTCGATGTGGTTATACGGGCCTACTACCCCCCGTACTAGGCAACCAAGGTACCAACCCCTCGATACGGTTACCCGGGCCTACAACCCCCCGAGCTAGGCTTGGTCGACTCACAACACTTATATAGAGAAAATCATATACATGTATCCATTTCATCATCATTTCAATGATTATATGACCATCCGACTCATAGGACGTACATTGGACCTTCCATTTCCTAAGAATTCTATAAGTGGGCATTTTATCAAACACATGGTGGGCTACTGTTCATGTAAATAAAATCATGTATTTCAAGAGTACTAAGTCCAACCAATTCCAAAATCCATATAAATCAGCCCACCAACAACATACATATATATAAATCAACCTTCATAATTTGATCATGGAAGCATGAAAACCATAAACATCACATAATAATTTCATTTCATGATAATATGCAAAATAGACCATAATAGGGTGTGTAGTAGTAATTCCATACTTCAAGAGTTCATAAATAACCATAAGGACCCATAAACTTGAAGTAGTAATAGAGGATAAATGGTTGGACTTGTGGAAAGGAAGGTTTCCACAATCAAACCCACATACCTCAACTTTGGAGAATCCTTGATAAAGATTGGAATGGAGAATTGAAACTTGAGATTGAGTCTTGAATCCAGAATTAGAGCTTGAGATGTTTGAATTTGGTTGAGGATCTTGGTGGAATTTTGGAGAGGGCTTAGAGAGTGTTTTTGAAGTTAAAGAAAAATGACTAAGTATGGGACATATCCCCTTTTTATAAAAAAAAAACGTCCCCAACCCACCTCAAAAAAATAGCTCACTGGAAATTGCAAATCTGCACAGACAGATTTTACGAAAATGGTCATAACTCCTTCATCCTAACTCGGAATGAGGTGAAACCAAGTGCGTTGGAAAGCTAACTCAAAGAGCTTTAATTTAATAGGTTGTGGCCCTTCCAGTTCCTTGTGCTAAGAGATATGCCCCTTTAAAGTTGACCTTTCAAATCGCATTTTTTGCGATTTTTGAATTTTGATAAGGTTGCTCTAAAATTTGGGTTAGACCCATGACCCACTCAATTTGACCCCATGAATGAGAATATGAAGTCGAATTTCCGAAATAATGCATGGATTTTGAGATATATGGAAATTATAATTATAGGTGTTTCCGAAGCACATTTTCAAGCATTTTTGGGGTCGTTTCACGGCTATATGTTGCCTACGGGGCTATATTGATGCCAAAGAGTGTTATGTGTTGCCTACGGGGATATTTTTAAGCCAAAGAGGGTTATGTATTGCCTACAAGGTTGTGTTGATGCAAAAGAGGGCTATGTGTAGCCCACAGAGCTATGATGTTACCTAAGAGGGCTATGTGCTGCTTACAGGGCTATATAGTTGTCAAAAAGGGTTATGTGACTTCTTACAAAGACAAAGGGCTACCGATATGGGTATGTAGATTGATTTGGCACCTTCTGGGCTTATGGGGGCCTAAGTAGGTGGTATGTTGTTTGTACCTGCCGAGCTTATGGGGGCTTGGTTAGGTTGTTGTTTGATCATTATTGTATTTTTTTAGATTCAGTAGTGGGTTAACTTGCTTATCTAAATTTGATTTCCTTACATGATTCCTTACTCTGTACATTATTTTGTAATGACGTCGCATTGTCTGGGGGCGCTGCATTCATGTATGCAGGACCCGACAGACGACCCAGTACACCTCCTCAGCAGAAGGATTGACTTCTATCTGGTTGGCTAGCCCCTTTCATCCGGAGCTGCCAGAGATGGGAGGTTTGTTAGCTTGTGTTGTATATATTTTTATGGGTAAGTTGGGGCCCTGTCCCGCCAATATTTACTACTCTTAGAGGTTTGCAGACTAGTGTGTGGGGTGTACAGCTACGTTATGGCCATGCTGACCTAGTTTATTGGTTTGCTGATGCTTGTTAGCTGTTTGATGTATTGTATTGATATATATCTGCTTTTAGTTTCGCTATAGAGATCATGGTGGCCTCGACCGCCCAATTAGGACTTTTGTGCTAGTTGGCTATTTATTTATATGATCTCCTGGGAGTAGCTGTTTCTTTTATAGATCAATTGACTGGGGCTTTGCCGGCCGAGGGCTTAGTTTTAAGCCGAGATATACTTATTTGTTTTCTTGATTGCGTGTGGCTGCCATGAGCTAGTAGCGAATGGTTCAGTAGGGTCGGCTCGGGCCTGAGTTCTGGCATTAGGAGTCAGTTGCGCCCCTTGAGTTTGGGGCGTGTCAACCACATTCTTATTTCTTGTTGGAATTACAGATGATGGAAATCCATTAGTGAAGAAAGATAGCAAAAGTTTTATTATGAAGAAGAAGAGTGTTACGGACATAGATATTGCAAAATTGAAAAGAGCAAAGTAAAAATTAAGAAAAAATTATATTTCTCTACTATACACAAGACACGTGGCCTCAACAGCTGGCACCAATCCAGAACCTTCCACAATTTTCTGTTCTTGTAAATATTATTTTTCCATTTATGTATTTATTAATTATAAATAATAGTTTGTTACAAGTTAGCCAATTAAGATAGGACACTTGTTAGTCTGTTAGGATTTTTATTCCTTGTATTTCCTATATATATACATTTGCTATGCAGAAATAAAATACACAGAAAATTTTTGCTTAATCTTTCTTCGTCTATTCAATCATTTCTACTCAGGCTTATGAAACGTGTTTTTCCTGATATGTGTCTGGAGCGGCATTCAATGAATCTCTACTGGTAGGATATTCTTGCACAACCACACTCTTATTTCTACTCAGGTCCTTTGAAACGTGTTTTTCGTGATTTGTGTCCGTTGCGACATTCAATGAAGCTCCATTGGTAGGAGATCCTTGCACAACCACATTCTAATTTCTTGTTGGAATTACAGATGATGGAAATCCATTAGAGAAGAAAGATAGCAAAGGTTTTATTATGAAGAAGAAGAGTGTTTCGGACATAAACATTGCAAAATTGAAAAGAGCAAAGTAAAAATGAAGAGTGAAGAAACCATTATATTTCTCTACTATACACAAGACACGTGGCCTCAACAGCTGGCACCAATCCAGAACCTTCCACATTTTTTTGTTCTTGTAAATATTATTTTTCCATTTATGTATTTATTAATTGTAAATAATAGTTTGTTACAAGTTAGCCAATTAAGATAGGACACTTGTTAGTCTGTTAAGATTTTTATTCCTTGTATTCCAGACATAAATCAGGAAAAACACGTTTCAAAGGACGTGAGTAGAAATACGAGTGTGGTTGTGCAAGGATATCTAACCAGTGGAGTTTTTTTGAATGTCGCACCAGACACAAATCAGGAAAAACACGTTTCAAAGGTCCTGAGTAGAAATAAGAGTGTGGTTGTGCAAGGATCTTCTTCCAGTGGAGCTTCATTGAATGCCGCACCAGACAGAAATCAGGAAAAACACGTATCAAAGGACCTGAGTAGAAATAAGAGTGTGGTTGTGCAAGGATCTCCTACCATTGACACAAATCAAGAAATATGTGTTTCAAAGGACCTGAGTAGAAATAAGAGTGTGGTTGTGCAAGGATCTCCTACCAATCGAGCTTCTTTGAATGCCGCACCAGACACAAATCAGGTATTGATAACTGCACGGTTACACCTTTAAATACGTTTTAAGTTCACAATTTAGTACTTTTTTCTCTTTACTTCAAAGCTAATGTTGTTATTTTTTTCTTTTCTTTCCTATGAATGGCGAAACTAGGGTGAATGTTGGTTTCAGCCAAGGTACCTGAATGAAGTGACCGTGGATTTACTTCGACAAGATCTAGTAAGGACACTGCACCAGACTGCATTTTTTATGTCACGAGTTGTGGGAACGAATGGTGCAAAAACACTCTTCAACAAGCATCATGATTATGAGTTTTTCGTGTCGAGGTGGTTTTAAGTATCTTGATCTATCTTGTAGATCAACTAACCATATGTACTTCTCATTAAAAAAACTTCTTTGGCTTCAACTGTAATTTGAGTCTAACACAGAGTGGCTAACAGTCATTTCGATATTTCTTAATTCTCTGGTTTGGAGTTTGTTGTATTGCAAAAAAAAAGGCACACCCTTTTCTGGATTAAAATTGTGTCTGCTGGTATTTGCTTTATTTTGGTGCTAGTTTAGTTCTGCTGATAATTTTATTTGTGTTTATGATACACTTCTCTGCCTTTGGCAATCACATCATAATGATTCTGGGGCGGAGTTAGAGTGTGACATACAACTTCAGTCGAATCCAATAGCTTTGGTTCGAATTCTGTATTTGTCTTAAAATATCTATTAAACTGGTACAAATTATCAATTTAGAATTTAGTAGCTTATTAAAACTAGAACTTCGAATCTATAAACTTTAAATCTCGACTTCTCATCTTGATTGCGCTAATGGAAGATTGTAGGTACATGGTAAATTAATTAAAATAGATGCAAGCTAATGTGTATATCTTTGAAATACTCTAAATGGGGCAACACCGCTGGGTTTCGGTGGAATAGGAAGGCCTGGGGTGCAGGATTCTTTGAAAAAGTGCGGTTTGTTGCTATTAGAGGTGTCAAATGCACAGATTGGAATAGATTTGTGCAGGTCAAAATAGCTGAATAAATGAGTTGGGATAAAATTGGCGTCAGAGTTATTTGAGCTAAAGTGAACTAACAAAAAAAATTATTTATATATATTTAATAACTAGATGGTAGGTGCCTGTGCGTGCATCAGCCAAATATTTATCTATTGGTATCTATATAATATTGTGTTGGAATGGAAATTTAAAAGTTGTGAAAACGTATTTATTGGTTAGTAATAATAACATGCTATTAATATTTTTACTTATTTTTTAAAAATGTCGTATCAAATCAAAATTCAACAAACGATTGAAATGGATGAAATATCATCGATAGAAAAAGTAACTTTTTAAAAAAAAAATGAAATAACCTTGCATCTCAAAAATAATTTCAAATATATTAACAACTCTGCATTTTTAAAAAACCAAAAGAGTACACTTTAAATAAAAAAATAAAACATTTAAGGTCTACAATTTATTTTTGACTTTAGGCCACTGATATGCTTGAGCCACCCTTTTAATATCCAAAACATGAATACTAATCCCTTTAATATCCAAAACAAGAAAACCCTTAGTAATTCCCTTTGAAATAGAAATGATTTCATATTCTATAAGAACTTATCCGTATATAGTTCTTTTTTACTCTTTTTTTTCTTAAAAATTTTGTGTCAATCAAAATCCCACAAACGATTAAAACTAATTTAATGAAATACAATTAATAAAAAAATAAACATTTTTATTAAAAATAACTTTGCATCTCAAAAATAATTTCAAATAAATTAATAATTCGGCAATTTTAAAAACTAAAATGCCGCTCAATGGCAAACAATTCGAACCGGTGTTAGCTAACTTGTTCCGGTAAAAGTACGGTCGAATCCATATTTATAATTTGCCAAAATTAATCTTTTCCTTTCTAATCCAAATTACAAATTAAGTGGAATTTTCAAAATTAATCTATTCCACATTGTATTCTATTTTTCTAATCTAAATCATACATTAAGTAGGATAACCAAAATATTTCTATAAATACACTCAATTCTCTCTGATTCTTTATTTCACAAATCCTAAAATTTCGTATTGAAAATTTATAGTATAGTCTTTCTCTATTTGTTTATTTTTTGAATTGTTATGACTTTATCAAATTATGAATATGATCGTCAATGGAAGAATATATTACCAATAGGCTTCCATTTTGTGCCAACGGATGAAGAATTGAATATTTATTTGAAACTTAAAGCTTCTAATGGTTATATTCTACCTGGAGTTTTTACTGATCTTGATATTTATCAATATGAACCTCATGAACTATCCGGTACACATTCTTATCCTTAGCTAGTGTTTGTTTAATTAAAAAAAATTCCTCCTGATTTATGGCTTTGATTTAAATTTTTGATGAATTTATTGAGTATTTGTCTTGAGTTTCTTACCATAAACATAAAGTTTCTATATTTGGCTAGTCCTTTTCTGTATTCCTTCAAACTTAAGTAACATTCACAATATAATGTAGTACAGGGATAGATTTTGAGAGTTTTGGTCAGAAAGAGAATTTGTGGGATATCAACCTCTTTGTATTCAAAATTTAAGTTTTTATCACGATTTTATTGATTAAGGATATAGTAATTTGAGTTTATTTTGCTTGCTAGGGTTTGTTGAAGAACATTGGAATGGACGTATGTATTTCTTTACTTTAGCAAAAAAGAAGTTTGGTAATGGAAATAAACTTGAGAGAAATTTACATTCAGGAAAAGGTTATTGGAAATCTACACAAGCACGTAAAGATATAGTAAAAAATAATAATACAATTGGAACAAAAACACCTCTTGCCTACATTAAATCAAGTCCAAATAATTCAAAAGGCAAAAACACTTCTTGGCTTATGTCCGAGTATAGATTTCCTACCAATTCTCCACTACTAATCAAAGAGGTATGTAAACTTTTTATTTAATTTCCTTCCTATTTTTCAAGTATATTCTTTGATTATATTTGACTAACTTTTTTTTTTAGTCAGATTATGAGTTAACACTTTGTGTGATATATAATCAAAGTAGAAAGAAGAATGACAATGACAATGACAATGATCAATTTTTTAATAATTCATCGTGATCAGATGAACATTCTTCATTGCAACATTATCAACCACACATAGATATTACTGACATTGCTTCCACTTCAACCATGCAACCAAGTTTTTCTCATCTACCCTGTGGTGTTATGGACAATTTTGATAATAATTATTCAAATGGACAAAATCATGATTTTCATGGATATGATCCAAATATATGTCCATATCTCAATTATGATAACTTTACTTATATAGGAGATGAGAAAATAGGTGATACTTCAAATAGTAATATTGTTGATTTTATTGATCAAAATAAATTGGAAATATGTGTGGCTCCAGGTTCTCAAGATGATCAAAGACCGTTGATAATCAAGATTATGATCCTCAACAATTGAAGATGAAGAAGATCAAAAGATAGAAATTTAGATATATGTTATAGGTCATGATAATGTTTCACACCCACACATATGTGTGTATATATATATAGGAAGTATGTTTTTTTTTTCTTCCTAATTTTGCACTGCTATTTAAATTTATTTATATTAGATTGTCCAATTCATGTGTTGTCAAATTAACATGTTGTACAATGAGGTAAAATAGATTCAATTTAGATTTGTTTGAGAGCATTCAATCTTTTTTTTTTATATATATATATTACCTTAAAAGCATGAACTTCTAGCTTGAATGTTAAATTACTATAATATCCCTAACTTAGGTTGTGACTTTTTCAAATACTTGTGACTGTTTCAATAAGTTGTGACTTTTTTCGAAGGGTTGTGATTTTTCGATCAGTTGTGACTTTTCCAAAGAGTTGTGAGTTTTTCAATAAGTTGTGACTTTTCCAAAGAGTTGTGCGAGTTTTTCAATAAGTTGTGACTTTTCCAAAGAGTTGTGACTTTTTCAATAAGTTGTAACTTTTCCAAAGAGTTGTGATTTTTTCAAAAAGTTGTGAATTTTACAAAGTGTTGTGACTTCTCGAAAAGGTCATGATTTTTCAGATAAAACACAAAAATTTTTTGTTCATACTACCCTTTGTTGATTATAAATAGATGGACTTCCTCTCATTTTTCAACCACATTTTTTTCTAATCTTCTACTCTTCTTCTTCTTCTTGCATTTTAAATTTTTTTGTGTGATTTATTGTCGTTGAGTTAGTTCAAAATTTAGCATAATATGAGCTACCACTATTCTGATGAAGTAAGTCGTTCTATCCTAAGATGGTATATTCCATAACCTTGAGTACTTGAGGAAAATAATATAATTTTTATGATATAATAATTATTTTTTTGCTTAATATATACATTAGTATGTAATGTTCCAATATATGAAGTTAACATAATGTAGTCTAAATTCATTTGTTTTTGTTAACAATTTCTTTTGTGATGTAGATATATGCTTTTGAATATCTTTTTTCAAAATCTAGAGAATTGTCACGATTTGTTTTTGATGCTCAAGACAAAAGAATGAATTTATTTATCAATGTTACTTATGTGATTTAGACTCTCAGGAAGTATGCTTCAAAATAGTTATTACTATATAAACATTGCCGTTTTGTTTTACTTATTTATTATTGCTTAATATTTCAGTATTTTAGACGAAGAAAAGTTCATATGACTTGCTATAACGCCAGTTAAAGTTTGTATTAGTTTAATTTTTATTATTTATTTAATAGCTAATTTTATGAGATAAGTATCTTTATTAATGCAATTATATATTTATTAGTTCACCTGCTTGCATACAGTCCCCTGGCAATTGTAAACACATATTTTACACCACTAATCAACTTTGTTTCTTCACCATGAAGCATTACTTATAAAACCTATTATTGGTTAACCTGCTCACATACAGTCTCCTGCCAATTTTAAACACATACTTTACATATATATGTTACTTCTAACCTTACTTTAGATGCACTTTACATCTTAATGATACCCTCTTTTATGTAACAAATCCATGCCTAATCATGCCGATTTCAACCATTTGCCACCCTCATCAATGGTACTAATACACAATAACGCATAGAATTAACATTGTCACTCTCATCTCCCAATGGTAGTCATCAAGCTCCATCCCACATGACGACTGAAATTTAACTACCAAATACTATTTGAAGAGGCTAAATATTTACTAGGCTGCAGCGTGCAAGACTACATAGAATCGACCTCAGTAAAGATATGAACTGTATTTATACCTAAACACCTTAATAACCAATGGACTCCACCGCATAGGTACGTTGTCTAATACATCCTAACTTTTACAGTTATCTTATTGTGATACTTCATAGCACAAAAGAGAAGAAAACAATTGCACGATTACATATACATAACAATTGATGATTCTTTTAATTTTATACATTAGGTTAGTTTTGAAAGAAAATGCTCCCATCATGCTGCTGAGAAAACTGGACCCTTCAAATGGCTTATGCAATGGGGCATGGTTGATTTGTAGAGGCCTTGACGAGAATGTCATACATGCAGAAAAAACAACAATACCCTTTCAAATTTATTTGGAAACAATTTCCAATATGTCTATGTTTTTGCAATGATGATAAATAAAGCTAAAGGTCAAACGATATCAAATGTAGGAGTATACCTACCACAACATGCTTTCTCGCATGGCAAACTATATGTTGCACTATCTAGAGGAATATCTATGTCAACAAAAAAAGTGCAAGTCATGACTGAACAACCAGATTGATACACCGGGACATACACAAGAAAATATTGTCTATAAGAAAGTATTAGGTGAGATTTGATTAATACCAAAATTGTAAGAAATCAAACAAGAAAAAACATACACCACACATGTAGCTAATGAAAATTATATTGGAAGAATTCTTAGTTTTGGTGGAAGAGGAGACGATATGAAAAACAACAGACAGCTACCACAGAAGACATTACTTTTGTGTATATAAAGTTATTCAAATACAGGGTACACTGATTTTCAAATATTGAAAGGGAGCATACAGTTCATGACACGACATAACTAAGAGGAAAAACTGTTAATTCGTGCACAATTACTTACTAACAAATTGCCTAATAACAATTTAAGAATACGACGTTCGTCACTACATGCCGAACAAGCAAGAAGGCAAATAGATTGGCCATTAACTTAGTATGACGTAGTGCAATATTAAATGCATATTGATATGTTGAAAGCCTAAAATATACATAAAATATAAAATATATCGTGTATAGGGATCTCAGGACTTAACCTACACGTGCAATGCACGTGCAGTGAATCTAGTATATATATAAGTGGGAAGAATGTTAGGCAAAAGTTGGATTACCATTTTGCTCCTACATTAAATTAAAATGTTATAAACTATTTAATAAATTAAATACTAAATAGTAAATCATCATGAATAATTTATTAATACCTTTAATAATTAACTTCTAAAATCAAATCAATAATAACAATTAAGCTAGACCAAATGCATGATTAGATGTTACAACTAATTATTTTTCACTTTTCTTTCCACTTTATAATGAGTTTAAATTAGTAACTCTTTTAGATTTAAAGCCTCTTAAAATTTATTTATCTGTATAAATCTTCATATTGAGAAGGTAACCAGCTCTCATCAACTCACGCAATTTTTTTTGGAATTTTCTTATATTTTTCCTATTTAATTTAATATTAAATGCCTAAAAACGTTAATAAAAAGACTATTGTTACGTATAAGCCGAAAAGACTCACAATTTTTATCAATTTCAAGAAGAAAGTCCAAAAGTCTCTTGTCCCACAATTAATAAGAACTGTTGGCTCAACCAATGCGTTTGTCACTTTTTGGGGCCTTTTGTGGTGGTAACATGGTTGAAAGGTAAAAATTTTATTTTTGTTTAGATTTATTTAATATCTCAAATGATCACAAGTTCTGTTCAACAAGAAAAAATTACAACATTGCAGAAGTTAAGCTTTTTTGGATTTTATTTTGGATAGGCTTTTATATTTGGTATCTTTAGCACAAATATTTTTCCTAATAAACCTTAATGTGATTGTAGTTAAAATGTTGTGCAGAGATGCAACACTCCTGAAAATGTATAATCTTGGCAGACATTTTCATCTAAATTATTATGTACTTTTAAGTGATTAATTATTATACTGCATAATATTAAAAAAAATTTACTCGGCTTTATTTCATTATTTTGGGTTTGTAAGGTTGTGAATAATCCCTTTCACTTGTGTTTAAGTCAAATAATAATTTCACTTTCAATAAAATTTTACCCATTAATCAATTATAATTACTTGAGGATGCAATTTTGGTACGTGTAGAAGACTTGAAGGTTATGTTTTTTGAAATCTTTTTATTTTCTTTATGTTTTTTAAATTTCTTTGGCTAGGAAATACATGGAATTTCCTTTCAGTTTTCAATACATTCTTAAAATTAGTTTCTCATATTCTTAACTTCTTCATCGATCGATTTTTTGGCCTTGCCCACTTAACAGACGATAAGAAAGTATTTACTGAAAAATCAAGAAATATCTATAGAATGAAAATTCAAAAGTGAATCTAGACATATAAAACAGGAATATAATTAATGGGAAAAAGGGTTAAAAATGCCCTCAACCTATTGAAAATTGCTTTAAAATGCCCTCCTTCCACCTATTGGATCAAAAATACCCTTAAGGTTTATTTTTAGGATTAAAAATGCCCTTCTTTAACAGAATTAGCCAGGGCATAAATGAGTTTTTAAATTAAACACATGGCTTTAAAGTATTGGTCCAATGAATATTTTAACCCAACTAAAAGGATCCGATCCATGAATGAATAAATCCAACCATTTTTAATATAACCCAGCTATTTTGAAGACACTAATGGCACCTTCAATTAGTCCATATTTTTGAAGTTTATCGGAGGATTCATGTTTCTGAATTGAAAAATAGCCTCAAGCATGCGAATCGCTTCCGGTCTTACGAAAATTGCTTCTCTCTTCATATGCTCCTACTCTTACTCAAGCTATTTATCTATCACTATCAATGGAGAATAGTCAGAAGCTATTTATCTATCACTATCAATGGAGAATAGTCAGATTTGTGGGTGTTGTCAATAGTTTATTTTTTCCTTTTAGGGTGAAGCTGTCATAAATATTATCCAGATTTGTGGGTGTTGTCAATAATTTTTTTTTNTTTCCCTATAATAATTAATGAAGATTTGTCAATCTTTAAAGATTTGTCTATCTTGTCATATAGACTATAAATGAAAATATAATAATTAATGAATATTTTGTCAATCTTTTAAGATTTTCTCATGTATATATGAATTTCCTCACTCTCTTCTAAAAATCAATCACTTGAGAAAGAAAAAAAAAGTTGTTTTCTAATAGAAGGAAGTATGAGTTTTGCTAAGATGGTTATGGTGATTTTTGTGTATATGGTTATTTTAGCTATAATAGAAGGTGCTCATGGTGTGCCATTTTGCTGTGGATGGAATCCTGAGTGTTGTCAAGCTTCTCTTCAAAAAGAATTACCAAGGCAAATTAAATTTATTCCATCAAACACATAGATCTATCTTCTTGTTCTTACTAGAATGAACTATATGAACATGGATCCTTTTGCTCTATTATAGAACAAAAATGAAATAAATAAAGTTCTTATTACTAATTTTTTTGTCTTATATGAAAAAAAAAGAAAAGATTCATAATAGTATTTTCTCCTTTTGAAGCAATGCTAGTGTTGATGTGAGTCTCATGTTTGATATTACCTTTATCAAATGGCTATTGTTATGTTCCCTCAATGTTGCTATACTCGAACCTGGAGGATAAGGTTCTTATTTAGAATGAGGGTATTGTTGTGAACCAAGTCGATTTTGTATGGGCCTATATGATAGAAGTGGTGAATGGGGCTGATTAAGTTGAGATTGTTGGACCGAGTAAAATATTAGAGAGTTTTGTTTGGGATTCAGGTCTAGTTAAATATTGGCTAAATAGGACTAGGGGTTAGAGAGAAGAGTTATGTGTATTGTGAAGAAAATGTTCCTCTTTACTGCCTTTTATGATGCAGATTGGGCTTCTTGTTTACTCAGTAGGAAATCTGTGACATGATACATGGTCAAGATTGGTCAATCACTAGTATCATGGAAGGCAAAGAAGCAATCAACAGTGTCAAGAAGTTCAGCTGAAGCTGAGTACAGAAGCCTTGCTTCCACTATGTCAGAGTTGGTGTGGTTGCTTGGGATGTTGAAAGAAGTAGATGCTGAGATTCAGTTATCAGTGCAAATATGTAGTAATAGCGAAGTTGCTATTCAGATTGCTGCAAATCCAGTATATCATGAAAGGACAAAACACATTGAGATTGACTGTGATTTCATAAGAGAAAAACTGCAACAAGGACTAATTAAGGTTGAATATCTATCTACTAAAGAACAGCCAACTGATGCATTGACAAAGGGGTTGTCTAGGTTGCAACATGAACACCTTTTATCCAAGCTAGGAGTTCTAAACATTTTTGCACCACCTAGCTTGAAGGGGAGTGTTGTGCTATAGAGAAGCTGGTAAAGTTAGTTAGAAGAGTGAAAGGATAGAAAGGGCAAATTAGTCTTTTAAAGATTGATTAGTTATAACAACTTGTCCTATTGTTAGGTAGGAAAGTTAATTAATTTATGAGTTGGTTAGTGTGGAAAGGAGCTTATATATAGCTCATTCATATTGTATGCAACTAAAACTTGTTCTTTCTTTAACTTCTTCTTTAGCTCATAAGTTGAGATTTTCTCATTTACAAACAGACATATATATAAATGCCTACACTCTCTTCTAAAAATCAATCACTTGAGAAAGAAAAAAAAAGTTGTTTTCTAATAGAAGGAAGTATGAGTTTAACTAAGATGGTTATGGTGATTTTTGTGCTTATGGTTATTTTAGCTATGCTGGAAGGTGCTCATAGTGTGCCAGTTTGCTGTATGTGGAATCCTGAATGCTGTCAAGCTTCTCTTCAAAAAGAATTACCAAGGCAAATGAAATTTATTCCATCAAACACATAGATCTATCTTCTTGCTCTTGTTAAAACTATATGAACATGGATCCTTTTGTTCTATTATAGAACAAAAATCAAATAAATAAAATTCTTATTACTAATTGTTTTGTCTTATATTTAAAAATAGATTCATGATAGTATTTTCTCCTTTTTAAGCCGTGCTGGTGTTGATGTGAATCTCATGCTTGATATTGCCTTCATCATGTATCCATGTGGCTATTGTTTTGCTCCCTTAATGTTGCTCTAGCTACTCAAACCTGTAGGACAAAGTTCTTATTCAGGACAAGGGTATTGTTGTGAACGAAGTAGACTTTGTGTTGGCCTATGTGGTAGAAGTGGTGAATGGGACTGATTTAATTGAGATTGTTGGATCGATTAAAATATTGGAGAGTTTTGTTTGAGATTCAGGTCCAATTATTGATTAGTTAAATAGGATTAGGGGTTAGATAGAAGAGTTATTGTGAAGAAAATGTTCCTCTCCGTCTTCTTTCTAATCTCTATCTTCTTATCCTCATTCTTATCTCTGTCCTTAGTTACTTGTTATTTAGTATTGTTTATTGTAATTCCAGAGATTAAGTGTTGTCCGTATGTGGGTAAACCCCCACTGTGTAATAGCCTGCACAGGGGGATGTAAACCGCATTAGGCAAGGTCGATGTGACGAGCTTGACTCAAAAGATATTGAGGGGAGATCGATATATCCCGAATCATCCATGTAGATAACCACCCTCCAAACCAATTGAGACATCTCCAAAATTAATGTTTGAGTATTGGTGTTGAGAATTCGGATTTATAAAATGAGAATTTAAAAGTGAATCAAGACATATAGACTACAAATGGAAATATATAATATGTAATAATTAATAAAAAAATTGTCAAATCTTTTGAGATTTTCTTCATAGATACAGGTGCATATCTATACTATATAAATATTCACTTTGTGTTCTTAATTCATTCCATTGAGAAGGAAAAAATGTTTCTAGTGGAAGGAAGAATGTTATGGTGATTTTTGTGCTATTATTATGCTGGAAAGGTGTGCATGCTGCTGCGCCATTTTGTGGCCGGAGAGACCCTGATTGCTGTTAAAAATGAATAAACACTAGGGTGGTACAATAAATACTCTTCATTTATAATAAGAGGTCTCAAGTTTTAAATCGTGTCTGTTAGGGAACATTTTACCCCCAATATGAAGGGGCAGACCCACCTTACGACAAGTAGTGTCATCCGACACTGCTTCGTCTGAAATTTTAATCAATATACACACATTTCAGAAAAACAAAAAACAAAAATCATGTATGTATAGTATACGATGACAAGACTTAACACAAATTTGCTGATGTTAGCTAATTAAGTGATTCATTAATGTTGCAGCCACCTTGGGTCCGGACCTAGTTGGCAGCGTTTTGTGTATTTTTTGAAGGGATAATGATCTGAAAAATATTTTAACTTTGGTCGAATTTATTATTACGATACCAAACTTTAATGAGACCAATTACCCCAGACTATTTAATATCGTATTTTAAACATATATATTTGTTCAACTGGTCAAGTGCGTGAAAACACGATGCATAGGCGCACGTATCAATACATTGATTAAATTATATCTATTTCTTTTTCTCTAATTCTAATTCATTTTAAACCCTTTCTCTTTCACTAGAATACAAATTCGGAAGACCACCATTGAAGGGCCAGGTGAGCGATTCCGGCATCTGGTTCGCTGATGGGTGAAGCCATTGAACTCGGAGCTCGCCGCTTCGGGGTGGTCAAGGTTGAGACAAAACACCTATAAAGCAAGACAAATCGTAAATGGGAGAGGGAAAGGGGACTGGTTCGCCGCTGGCTAGTTGTGGTGGTTTGAAACCGGTCGAGCTCCTCGCCGGAGCAGCGACGGAAGCTGTTGTTGGCGGCTTGTTTGGTGTCTGGCGGAGGCCGGTTATTGGTGGTGATGGTGGCTATTTCATGATCTGTTAGCAGTATTGGAGGAGGTCGTTTGGTCGCTGGTTTTAGGCGAGTTTGGTAGTTGTTTTCAGGCGAGTTTGGTGGTTGTTTCCGGAGGGGTTTTGGATCGGGTTTGGCTGAAGCTTTTGGTTGTGTTGATGGTCGAGTTTGGTAGTTGTTTTCAGGCGAGTTTGGTGGTTGTTTCCGGAGGGGTTTTGGATCGGGTTTGGCTGAAGCTTTTGGTTGTGTTGATGGTCGATTTTGTTGGCTGTTTCAGCTACTGTTTGATGGCTATTTCAGCTGCTATTTGGACGCAGCGAAAAGGGAAGAGGGGGAAGAACGGCTTGGGCACGAAATATGTTTATTAAAGGGAACAAAATGACTAATTTAATAAAGGGAAAAGGACCTATTGAAAATAGGTCAAAAATGCCCTCCTTCCACCTATTGAATCAAAAATGCCCTTAAGGTTATTTTTAAGGTTAAAAATGCTTTTCTTTAACAGAATTATAACATGACATAAATAAAATTTTAAATTAAACACGTGGCATTAAAGTATTGGTCCACATGAATTTTTGACCCAACTCAATGGAACTGACCTACCCTTTTTAATATAACCCAGCTGATTTTTTGGTTTTTTTTTGTTCGAATCTAATTAATTTATTGAACGGATTTCACCACGGTTGATTGGTTTGAGTGTCAGAGACTGAAATCTATTAGGAACATTGTTGTTGTGGTTTGGATTTAATCCTGGATCCTTCCATAAAATTCTTGTTGCGTACCCACATATGGTTGATCAAGGAAACTGGACCTTCGTGGGATGGTCGGACGGACCGTGGTCACCAATACCCTGGGTGGTTCCACTGCGGGGATTGTTACCATGTTCAGGCGAAGGTTACTGGTGGGATGCAATGGATGTTTGCAATGGAGTTTTTGGTGGAAGTGAGCACGGCAGGTTCCTCAATAATAGGAAACAGGAAGATGGAAGTCCAATCCAGTCATCGGTCGGATTCTTTGAGTTAGGTCAAAAATTTACGTGGACCAATACTTTAATGCCATGTGTTTAATTTAAAAATTCATTTATACCATGTCAAAATTCTATTAGAGAAGGGCATTTTTAACCTTAAAAATAACCTTAAGGGCATTTTTGATCCAATAGGTGGAAGGAGGGCATTTTTGACCCATTTTCAATACGTTGAGGGCATTTTTAACCTTTTTCCCTTTAATAAATTTAATGTATTAAAACGCGCGTGTGACACACTCAATTAACATAGACTGAATATAGACAAATATATCTGTTTAAAATACGGTATTAAATAGTCTAGAGGGTAATAGATCCTCATGAAAATTTGGTATCGTAACAATAAATTCGGCCAAAGTCAAGGTATTTTTCAGATCCTATCTTTTTTTAAAATTTTGTAAGCTACTAGTAATTGTTAAAAAGAAATAGCTTTTGTCTAAAAGCAATATTTTAAAAAATATTTTTGAGAAAAATATATTATTTGTTTGGCCAGACACTAATTACTTCTCAAACGTGTTTTCTAAATTTATTGGTCAAAAACAATTTCTCGCCATAATTTTTTTGAAAAGCATTATTGAAAAAAAAAAATCAAAATAAGTTTGATTTTTTTGGCCAAATGAGCACGCTAAACCTAATACCCTTACGTTCGAAAAGTAGTTATTCTTCCCTCTAATTTGTTCATCTGTTCTCCTCCTTCAATGATGACTACCACTTAAAAAAAAATTCATGCTTACGCAACTTTCTAGCGCGAACCGAAATTTAATTGTGCCCCAATCCCGATACCAGCACGGGGTGAAAACCAAAAAACTAGATCAACCATGAACTGCTTCTAACACACACAACAGGCATACTGTATACATAAATTCTAATTGATCCCTTAAAAACTTTTTAAAGACCTTTCAACTAGAAACAAACTGAGGCGGAATCAAGCAGCCAGAAATAATTGATTTTTTTGTGAGCAGAATTCGTAAAATATTTTTTCTTTTCTCCAATAAACAAATGACAACAGTATTACATGACTAAAGAGAAACGTTGTACTAGCTTTTAGAGCATGTGAGGCCTCCGACATCGATCTTCCTTGCACAAACAAATTCATTCACATCACATGATATGCTTGTCAATAAGATATAAAATTCTTATTCCAAAAATTAAATTCTACCTCAACTGATACTTGGAAGAGGCGTTTACAACATCGAATCGGATAATCAGAATTTACAAAGTCAACAACAACCTACTCAGTATAATCCCACAAATAAGGTCTTGGAAGGGTAAGGATTAGGGATGTACACAGATCTTACCCCTACCATTATGGGGATAGAGAGACTCTTTCTGATTGACGTAGAATTTACAAAGTCAAACCACCCAAAGTGAAAGCCAGAGTTTCATTTCTAAAATGCAGGGCCCCTCTCGCTTCGACCTAAAGTTTACGGTTCCTTCTTGTAATTACTGAGTAGCTCTCTGATGTATTTGCCACATTGGTTGGTTAGGAATACAGTACAAGATAAGGGTAATATCCTATTTGGAGGAATAAACCAATTCATTTTTGAAAAATCAGCCAAAATACATGATTTTTACGAAATTGTTTTCTAATCACCTCCCCCTGTTCTACCTCTCCTAATTCCTCCTTATAGCCAAATAAGTACCTAATGAACCTCGACAGAAGACACTTTCACCCGCCTCCCTTGGGTCCATCAAGAAGTCAAATATTGTATGATAACTAAAGTATCAACATAACTGAGCCACACCCTCTTTGGCGTTCATCTTACATGATCTAACATAGAGTCATCTCAGCCAGAAGCTAGCAATACGAAGATACTATTTAATCACTTGATCAGCACGCAACCTGCCTTATGACTGTGAACAACTGGATACAGTAAGAACAAACCTAATAAGGGTGCAGATATGGAAAATCACAACCCATATTACAAAAAAGACAACCTCACGCAGGAAATTAGTTTGATTAATTACTAGGTCTGATATAAGACGATTTCCTGTCAACTAAGAACCTGGCCAACGTTACTGGGCAGCAAGTGCCCAAGTATAGCTGGAAATTATGATCTAAAGATCTAAATTAACTTGATGTCAAAAGAAAGAATAGCCAATACCTAAGGACACCACATCAAGGGATAAAAAAAAATGGAGTAAATTTCTGAAATTGGCGAGCTAACAGTGGCACCCTAGCTTCAATGGTGCGCACCAGGGAAACAACAACAACGTACCCTCAAGTGGGTCTGGGGAGGGTAGTGGGTATGCCGCATGCAGCCCTTACCACTAAACTTGGGAGGTAGAGAGTTGTTTCCGATAGACCCTCGGCTCAGGAAAAAACATCCAGGAAAAAGAAAGCAATATCATCAGATGTGGACCTCATAACTGATTCCACATTATTGAAGGACAAAAGAAGCAGAATTGAGGTGACAAAAAAAAACATCAAGTATCATCACAGGGTAAAGATGCTGGTGTAAAGACATGAATGCTGTCATACGCATCAAAATGACAGTGTATGCCTCAAATTTCTCTCAATGTACTCAAAAGCAAAAGACAGAGAAAATCGCACAAGTCTGTTAAGGTTTTACGCACCAAGTGCAATAAAAGACACAAATACAATAAAAATAAATACAAACCTAAACAACAGGTGTATCAACAGAGGAGTTAAAAAACTCCAATTAAACAAAATATATGAAGTCAAAATCATGCCATCCAAGTTCAAGTATCATCCTGAATTTTTTATTCAAATGTATATATGCAGTTTAAATTTCCAGCAGGATTTCTGTTAGATCGAGAAAGATTTTGATGATTGACAAATAGCAGAACATATGAGTGCGGCTGGAATTAGGAGAATGTCAACCACGCAAAGCAGAAGTTATAAGACGGTGGATGGATTGCTTTTACGACAAGAAACCAGTGCATAAAGTTTCCTTTCATAGAGGATTCCTACCTGGAAAGAAATATCAAGGCAAAGCAGCAAACGAAATCCTAAAAGGGAAAGGAATCCTTAGAAGGACCAACTCTGAATCAAAGAAACAATGAGCTTTGTAATCAGTAAAGGAACAGATAGTATGTACCTGTTCTTTAGGCAAATCTGGGGGTCAATATTCCACAGTTTCAATGATCGTTTTCTCACTAAGTTCAAATTTTGTATTCCTATTTCTAACATATTTGTCGCTAAGTTTCTTTAACAATTAATATATCAGCATGACAAACAGGGGCATATCTATGTAGGCTCGAGGGGGTGCCACAGCACCTGGACGTTTCAGTTGAAATTTTGTGTATATATATTTATAAGGAAATGTTTAAATATTAACCATGGCACCCAAAGAAACAATGAGCTTTGTGGCGCCAGTGGTTAAAATTCAAGTTTAACACCTTAGGTACGCAAGTTCGAGCCCTACAGGGTGTATTTTCTTGGAACTTTTTTTATCATGATGACATCCTGTAGCGAAAACCATTGCTCCTATGCAATAGCTCACAAACCACACCATGCAATAGCTTGCAAACCACACAACATCACAAACGCAAACCACACAAAATCACAAACCACACAGAAAAGGCAACCCGCACTAGGCAAGCCCGTGCGACGAGCTCGACCCAAAAGGCAAACCTCTTATTTACGCTGGCAACCACACAAAAGAGGTAACCTGCACTAGGCAAGCCCGTGCAACGAGCTCGACCCAGAAGGCAAACCCCTTACTTTTGTTGGCAAGGGGTTTTGAACTTGAGACCTCCAACATGGAAGTCCCAATCCCAAACCACTGGGCCACCCCCAAAGGGTGAGTTCTAGATGCTCCTCTCTGCACCTTATAAAAAGCAAATAATTGGAAACTCAAACAAGGCACAAAACTATCCTCAAAATTCCCTGCAATCTCAACTCTCAAGTATACATGACTTTTAATTCTCTGACAGGATTATACCAAACACCTAATTAAACATCTACAAATATAGCAGGTTTGGAAAAAATTCAGAACTATGGTACATACTTTAATCAAGATCCTCCTGGTTTGCTTGTCCTTGTCCTCGCGGACGTGGATTCGGCTCCCCGTGAGTATCACCGCTACCACTACGGTTACCATCATTATTCACTTCATCATTGCTTCCCCCACCTCCAGTACTGTTGCTCGTCTCAGCATGCGATTGCAGCCCCCTTAACAGCCCTGGTAATGAAATCCTAACCCTTCTCTCCACTGTTCTAGGATTTCCCTGATTTCCTCCACCTTCTGCACCCAGAGAAAACAAACCAGCATAGCTCTCCACTGTTCTAGAATTCCCCTGATTTCCTCCACCTTCTGAACCCAGAGAAAACAAACCACCATTGTTGTCATTGTTACTTCTCATATTCTCATAATCAGAATCATCAGTTGGCAACTCAAACCGACATACAGGGCACGAATTACGCATTTCTAACCAAGGTAATATACAGCCGTCATGGTACATATGCTTGCAAGGCATTTGCTTCACCAATTCATCCAGCTTAAAACCATCTTTACAAACAGCACATTGGGATAAATCCGAATTCAACAGCTCATCACTCACCTTAACATCAGGAAGGCCCGAAACAGCCGATTTTGCAGCAGGTGGTGTACCAAACATGTTCAAGTCACTCTCAGCAAGTTGATGAATCAGCTGCTCGAGATCCGGCCCCACAAAATAGTCACCAAAGTTCTCCGGTAACCCATTCTCACCTCCACCACCGCGGATAAGATTGTTTTCAACCAGCAATTGAATAGTAGCATCACCATCCCTTAAATAGCTATTGATGAACGTAACAGGGTCTAGTTCAACAGGTGATTGGCCGAAAAGGGCGCCACCATCGAAGAGTGCAGGAAGTTCATCGCCGCCTCCGTTACCGGAATCGGTGGGGAAGGAAAACGATGAGTCGTCTCCGAAGGGATTGTCGCCGGTAATAGGATCTGGAGGAGGGACGGTTTGGGATTCTTCTAAAAATGTACCATTGCAATTAGGGCATGAGAGTTCAGAATTTGGCAATGGTGTTAAGCTGACAGTGTTCTGACATCCGTAGCAGTAGTAATTCTGAGGTGAATTTCCGGCCATTTCTCCGCCGCCAGAGTTTCCGGCCGACGACATTGGATATATAGAAGAGAATTATGAGTTCTATGTGTAGTTTTTATAGAGAAAAGTATGAGAAAGACACAGAAGAATTTATCTGACACATTTTTTTAATGTCAGAATTTTATAACCTAAAGCCCTGTCTGGACATTATTAATGAAATCAAAATGATTTGACTCTAATTAAGATTTTTAAGCTATATATGAAAATTAAAGGGGGTCGTTTGGTATTCGGTTTGGAATTTTTAAATTTTCGGTAGAACAATATGCTAACGAATAGTTAACAGTAGTATTGAAATATCGAACTTTTCAATAATTCGGTAATATCGTTTTTAAGTTGGCGCCCTCGTCCTTATACGACTTTCTTTCTCTGTGCTCTATCACTCATATATGGCGTTTCTTCTGCCCTTTTTTTATGTGTTGGTGTTCTATATGACCGACATAACACTTGATCTGTTAGATATTACGACTCTTTGAAAACTTTTTCAAAATCTTTTAGCAAAAAATACAACAATAATTCTCGTATTATAAAGTTAATACCTTTGCTCTTATTATTTTTGTTTTTCGATGCGAGCGCACGATATAATAAAAAATCAACTTTAAAAAAAGGTTGTGCTAAGGAGTCAGAAATTAATGTATGCACCCCAAACACAAATGAACAATCAATGTAAATTATAATCGAAGCATATGTGCCTAATATTTTATGACCAAATATAATGCTATGTAGTAGTAAATACTAGTAACTAGGAAATACTATCCATTGTACAAAGTAAATGTATCACTTTGTACCATTGATTAGAATTTCTTTTGTCAACGCTTCTGATATATATATATATATATTTGGATTATTTATATTTAGGCTTTAGTATTTTTCTTTGGATTTGTATTAATAGAGATGTTGATATATGATCTTTATTAGGTAAATAATTCGATATTCGAAAAATATCGAATACCAAAGATATTAATGTCCTGTGCCAAATCTCAACTTGAATATCGTAAATTTAAAATTTTACTCACGATGCCCTTGACAAGCTAGGAGAGGAAATGAGAATAAGGAGTTTTCGCAAATAGTGGCAGTTTGGTGCATAATTACTATACATAACCATGCTTTTAATAATTACTAAACATAATACTCCACTCTTTATTAAAAAATAACACACGGTACAGTGTATTGGTGATTTGTCAAGCATGTATCTATAATACATGCATTGTGATTCAGGAGAAAATCACGCAAAAATCTTTTAAAATAACAAAATCCAGTAAAACATCCATATCCTCAGTGCAAAAATAGAAAATGTAATTTGGTTTCTCCTTTCTTCTTCGATTTTCAAACTCTATTGGCAACATGAAGGTTAAAAATCAGTCCAAATCTACCTTTGAAAATATAGTATCAATGAATCTAAATAAATAATGAAATATTGTATCATTATATTAAAGTATATGTATCTATAAGTATAGAGTGCATCACGGTATCTCGAGTATGGTGTGTATCACTGTTTCTAGCTTTCTGTTTGTCCAATTTAACATAACATACTTTATTAATGAATAACTTTAAAAATTTGTATCATTGTTTCTAAGTTTTTTGTTTGTCCAATGTATGACTAAATTAAGAATGAAATATATTATCAATTTATCACTATGGGTGTGTTTGGTATGAAGGAAAATATTTTCCTTTTCCAATTTTCTCATGTTTGGTTGGATTAAATGTTTTGGAAAATGTTTTCCAAATCAACTCATTTTCCTCAAATTTAAGGAAAATGACTTCCCTTCAAAACTTAAGAAAAACATTTTCCAAAACTCTCTTCCAACTTCCAATTAAAAAAAAATTGTTGAAAAAATCTATTTATTTGGTCGCTACCCTCAGACCAGCCCCCCCAACCACCCCCCCAAAAAAATAATTTAAAGTTTGTTTTTAAATTCAATATTTTTACCCCACCCTCACCCCTACCCCCACCCCCTACCACCACCCCTCCCAAAAAAATATTAAAAGTTGTTTTTAAAAGATATTTCTAATTTCAATTTTTTATTTTTTTACACCCC